>NC_091304.1:36319716-36324716 GCF_038502225.1 Cherax quadricarinatus | reverse complement strand
GGTGTCCTAGTGGCCCCCTCTGTAATTAGTATTTTATAACATGTAAACCACACAATATCCAAAATCTGTAAACCCCGCATTGTAATCTTTATAGAGGCAGCTTGGTGGCGTCTAGCTGATCTACGGTCCAGGCTGTCTTGGTGGATGTAATTACTGGACGCAGTTTTCTGTGTGTATCACCTCCAGTAATTCCATCCACCTGGACAGTCTCTACCGTAGACCAGCTAGACAAGACCAAGTTTCCATGCAGCGAGGTCACTGAGGGTGGCAACCGCTGACTCTGGGGAAGTGGGGAAGGGACACTAGTGGACTCCTGGAGACACTGATCCGGGGAAAGCACCGCCGACCTTAGGTATGTGGGGAAGGGGAGACATCCGGGAGCGAACGGATGGATTCCTAGATACATGAACTTGGGGAAGGTTGTTGTTGAGGCTGACCTTGGGTAAGTGAAGAAGGGGAGACATCCGGGAGCGAACGGATGGATTCCTGGATACATGAACCTGGGAAAGGCATGAATACCTGCAGTTGAGGCTGACCTTGGGTAAGTGGGGAAAGGCAGACAGATGGATTCCTGGATACATGAAACTGCGGAAAGCAAGAATACCGCATACTTTGGGGAAGTGGGGAAGGGAGTCCACCGGAGGTGACACAAGTGGACTACTGGACACACTGATCCGGGGAAGGCACCGCCGACCTTGGGTAAGTGTGGAAGGGGAAACATCCGGAAGCGAACGGATGGATTCCTGGATACATGAACTTGGGAAAGGTTGTTGTTGAGGCTGACCTTAGGTAAGTGGGGAAGAGGAAACATCCGGGAGCGAACGGATGAATTCCTGGATACATGAACCTGGGGACGCAAGAATACAGGTTGGTGAGGCTGACCTTGGGGAAGTGTGGAAGGGAAAACGTCCGGAGGCGGACGGATGGATTCCTGGATACATAATCCTGGGAAAGGCTGAGGCTGGAAGGCAGAGAGTGAGAGAGAGGCGAGGCTGACCTTAGGGAAGCGAGGAAGGGAAGACATCCGGGGGCCCACGGATGGATTCCTGGACACATGAACCTGGGAAAGGCGAGGGGGGGCGGACCTTAAAGACGAACCACTGGCCTCCACGTGGCAAGGTCTGGTAACTCAGAGATAACTCTGAGGCTGACAGTGGTCGCAAATAATAGTAATAATTAACTTTTAATTAAATAAATAATGTGCAATGTAAGCACATACCGGCGCGCGCGCACGCATGCACACACACACGCGCGCACGCGCGCAGTGATCGTGGACGGGCAGAGGAGGCACGGCCCCTCAGATGCTGCTATCACTGTTTACATCACCAGCTGCTATCGCTGTTTACATCACCAGCTGCTATCGCTGTTTACATCACCAGCTGCTACAACTGTTTACATCACCAGCTGCTGTCACTGTTTACATCAGCTGCTATCACTGTTTACACCACCAGCTGCTGTCACTGTTTACATCACCAGCTGCTGTCACTGTTTACATCACCAGCTGCTATCTCTGTTTACATCACCAGCTGCTATCACTGTTTACATCACCAGCTGCTATCACTGTTTACATCACCAGCTGCTATCACTGTTTACATCACCAGCTGCTATCACTGTTTACATCACCAGCTGCTATCACTGTTTACATCACCAGCTATCACTGTTTACATCACCAGCTGCTATCACTGTTTACATCACCAGCTGCTCCTCTCAAGCTTCTAATATATTAGTAAGTTTATTCGGGTACAGGTACACACAAATGTACTTATATAAATTATCTTATATAAAACCATATGTGTAGATTATCTAGGATAATCCAAAAAAAAAAATCAGACAAATTGACTTATTTCCATTGTTGTTTTCGGACTTTCCACTGGAGTCCCTAAGTTTATTTAGGTAAGCTTACTTATAATACAATTATTATACATAGTTTAACACGTCTGTAAATTACCTAGGATAACTCTCCCCCCCTAAAAAAAAGTCAATGTCCTTGAATTTCCACTACTAAGCCTGCATATATACATACATATATACATACATACATATATACATACATACATACATACATACATACATATATACATACATACATACATATATATATATATATATATTCATATATATATATATATATATATATATATATATATATATATATATATATATATATATATATATATACACGCGCTTGCCGGCGTGGAGGGAGGGAGCCAGTGTGTGGTGCTCCATACATTCTGTGTGTAAACCAGGAACCAACATGGTTTACGCGGGCCAGTTTCGGCAGACATCATCGTGAGTATCGACCGGAGATCACAGAGTTGTGACAAACCTCTACATCGGACCATTGCTTCTGCATCAGTGAAAGTGCAGTGTGCATGTTGGGATTTGGGAAGTAGCGGTGGTGAGGGGATCCTGGCAGTGGAGTGTGGAGGAGGTTTTGTTTACATCTGCTCGGCCGGGGTCGTGGGTTGGGGAAGGAAGTGGCCGCCCACGACATGGTCATTGGATGGTGAACAGAACACCTCGGTTAATAGTGTGAGCATGGTGATTAGTGTGCCAAATGGCGAGGGTTTTTTTCTAAATGGAACAATAAGTGTATAACAATTAGCAAAGTTAGTCAGTGATGTGCGTCTTGAGCGAACACACAGGTCCACTCCCTCCCCCCTCCCCCATCCCAGATCCCCTCCCCTCATCCCAGCCTAGGCCCAATGACTTCCTGACCAAGGGTGTTGCCGTTTAGTGCCCCACCAATTACAAGTTCCGCCGCTCGCTACTCCCCCACCCTCATCACCCATGCATCCATGGTGCCCTTCACCCGTCACCCCACAGCTGGCGCCCTCCCACCCCCACGATATCAGCAATGTCACAAGCAGTCGCGGGTTCCCAGGAATCTTCACGACAGAGCCAAAGCTGTCGTTCACGAGGCATTTGCCGGGTGTGCCACAGGGAATGTGCACTCAATCCCACATCTGGCAACATCCGTGCACACAATAGATGCCTAGGCTCCAGGAGAGCTCCAAATGAGAACAACCAACAGCCTCCCCCAGCAGACAGGGCTGACAGCTACCGTGACTTCACCTCTACAAAGGACCTCAAATCTGCAATCAAATTAACATCCACCAGGACTCTGACACACATCCCCAAAGCAGCTCGCCCTCAAGCTGCTAGCAAATTCACTGACCTTCTGAAGAAAGTCAACGATGCTCCTTCAAACAACAGCTCCTGGCATAACTTGCTGCTTTTTGGCAATGCCTGTTTGGCTGTCCCACCAAGGAGGGACAAGTCACTAGCAACACATGTTATTAGGGCAATAAATGCATTCCCAAGGGATGACAACCTCGTCCGTCTCCCCCCTAGGGCGACAAACACCCGCCGGGCAAATGCCAACAACAGGACACCCGACACCTCAAAAATCAGAGCCCAAATTAGCAAAAAAATAGAAGAGGGTAATACTATTGGAGCCTTGAAACTTATAACCAGTGAGGATACCATCGCTCCCAAGGACGTCAGCACGGCGCAAGCTCTGAAGGACAAACATCCACCCAGGGCTCCCAGTACCAACATTGACCTCCCTGACATTGCAGCAGGCGAAGAACATCTAACCTTACAGGATGCTGATGTGTATAAAGCTGCTATGTCATTTCCACAGGGTTCAGCAGGAGGTTTCACCGGTTTAAGGCCTCAACACTTAAAACAAATACTCAATCCAGCACTTGGTGAGGTTTCAGAGAGGCTGCTGTCTGAACTCACCAAATTTTCCAACCTGTGCCTGGCTGGCGGTGTCCCAGAGGCCATCAGACCCTTTTTCTTTGGTGCCTCATTGTGTGCCCTCCGGAAAAAGGATGGCGGAATCAGGCCCATTGCAGTGGGTAACACCCTTCGGCGCCTAGTCGCCAAGGCTGCAGTAAGAAGGGTGAGTCAAGAGGCTGCTGCAATGCTGAAACCAACTCAGCTCGGTTTCGGCGTTCAACAGGGCTGTGAAGCAGCTGCCCACGCAGCACGAGTATATATCAAAAACATGTCCTATGAAAAAGCCTTGGTCAAATTGGACTTTGCCAATGCTTTCAACTCAGTCAGAAGGGATGCTGCTCTCCAAGCAGTTTATAGAAACTTCCCTTCCCTTTATCCCTTCATAGAATCGTGTTATAGTGTGACTTCCAAACTATTGTTTGGGGACCATGAAATTGACTCGTGTGAGGGCGTGCAACAGGGGGACCCTCTCGCCCCCTTTCTATTTTGTTTGGTCATCAAGGAAGTCACGGAGGCACTCTCCAGCGAGCTCAATATCTGGTTCCTGGACGACGGTACCCTAGCTGGCACAACAGAATCTCTCCTGGAGGACATCAGTAAAATTAAAGACATGGGAGAAAGCCTGGGACTCTCTTTAAACCCCACCAAATGTGAAATAGTTTCTACCAATCGACAGTTGATCCAGAATATTAGTACCGTTTTACCAGGAGCACGAGCCATTGATCCAGCCAATAGCACTCTCCTCGGTGCTCCTCTTGGGTCCAATGCCATCGATCTGATCCTAGGAAAAAAAGTCTCAGACCTCCGGACGATGGAAAGCAGGATGAAAGACATTGACACACACGATGCCTTCTACCTACTCACCAGGTGCCTGTCAACCCCAAAACTTACCTATTTTCTGAGATGCTCCCCAGCCTTCAGCAGTCCAAAACTCAAGGAATATGACTCTCTCCTGAAGGCCATGCTAGAGAGTGTATTGAATCTTTCCCTTGACGATGGACAGTGGTTGCAAGCCTCACTTCCGGTCAGGCTTGGAGGGCTAGGAGTACGCAGATCCTCCCAGATTGCTCTACCAGCTTTCCTATCCTCTTCCATTGCATCAAACGAGTTGATAAGACAAATTCTTCCTGACACCCTCAGTGACTCAGCAGGAATAGAAGACCCTAGCTATGTCAGTGCCATCACCGAATGGGAGACTCTTGCTGCTCCAGCACCAAACCCTAATGCAGCACTGGCTCACAAACAGTCAAGCT
>NC_091304.1:36284716-36317216 GCF_038502225.1 Cherax quadricarinatus | reverse complement strand
GCTGAATGTTTTCTAACGAATTTATGTCCATTTTGTAATACGGAGACCAGAACTGAGCTGCATAATCTAGGTGAGGCCTTACTAATGATGTATAAAGCTGCAGTATGACCTCTGAACTTCTGTTGCTTACACTTCTTGATATAAATCCCAGTAATCTATTTGCCTTATTACGTACGCTTAGGCATTGCTGTCTTGGTTTAAGGTTGCTGCTCACCATAACCCCCAAGTCCTTTTCGCAATCTGTATGGCTAAGTTCTACATCATTTAACTTATAAGTACTAGGGTTATGGGCACTCCCAAGCTTCAGAACCTTGCATTTATCTACATTGAACTGCATCTGCCACTTTTCTGACCAAGAATAGAGTTTGTTTAAATCCTCCTGAAGTTCCATAACATCTACGTTTGAATCAATTATCCTACCTATCTTTGTGTCATCGGCGAATTTGCTCATATCACTAGTAATTCCCTCATCAAGATCATTGATATATATTATAAACAACAACGGGCCCAAGACTGATCCCTGTGGAACGCCACTTGTTACAGATCCCCACTCGGATTTAACCCCATTTATGGACACTCTCTGCTTCCTGTCAGTTGAGCCATGACTCGATCCACGAGAGCACTTTTCCCCCAATGCCATGAGCTGCCACTTTCTTTAACAGTCTATGGTGCGGAACTCTATCAAAAGCCTTACTAAAATCTAAGTAAATAATGTCAAATTCTTTATTGTGGTCAACAGCCTCAAAAGCTTTACTGAAGAAAGTTAATAAATTAGTTAGACAAGACCGGCCTCTTGTGAATCCATGCTGAGTATCATTAATCAAGCTATGCTTATCGAGATGGCTTCTTATAATCTCAGCTATAATTGAATCTAGTAATTTGCCTACAATTGAGGTCAGGCTTATTGGGCGGTAATTTGACGGTAACGACTTGTCCCCTGTTTTAAAAATAGGAATTACATTAGCCATCTTCCACATATCAGACACTACACCTGTTTGAAGAGATAAATTAAAAATATTAGTTAATGGTTCACAGAGTTCCATTTTGCATTCCTTAAGAACCCTTGAAAAACCTCATCAGGACCCGGCGACTTATTTTGCTTCAGTCTGTCTATCTGCTTGACAATCATCTCACTAGTGACTGTGATGTTACATAATTTAGCTTCTTCTAGCCCACTGTAAAAATTAATTACTGGAATATTGTTAGTGTCTTCCTGTGTAAAAACTGAGAGAAAATAATTATTTAAACTCAAGCACATTTCATTCTCTTTGTCAGTAAGGTGCCCATAGTTATTTTTAAGGGGACCTATCTTATCTCTAACTTTTGTTCTATAGACCTGGAAAACTTTTTGGGTTAGTTTTAGAATCCCTAGCAACTTTAATTTCATAGTCCCTTTTAGCTTTTCTTATCCCCTTTTTAATGTCCCTCTTAATGTCAATATACTGATTCATAAGATGACCCTCACCTCTTTTGATACGCCTATAAATTCCTTTCTTATGCCCTAGTAGATATTTGAGCCTATTATTCATCCATTTTGGGTCATTTCTATTTGATCTAATTTCTTTATATGGGATAAACGCTCTTTGAGCAGCATGTATAGTGTTCAGAAAACTGTCATATTGATAGCTCTCTTCGTTACCCCAGTCAACAGATGATAAGTGTTCTCTAAGCCCATCGTAATCTGCTAAGCGAAAATCTGGGACTGTTACTGAGTTATCGCTACTATCGTACTTCCATTCAATGCTAAATGTAATTGATTTGTGGTCGCTAGCACCCAGTTCCTCTGAAATTTCTAAATTATTAACAAGGGATTCATTGTTTGCCATAACTAAGTCAAGCAGGTTATTTCCCCTTGTAGGTTCTGTCACAAACTGCTTCGAAAAACAATCCTGAAATACTTCTAAGAAGTCGTATGATTCTAAATTCCCAGTCAAGAAATTCCAATCAACATGACTAAAGTTAAAGTCTCCTAGAATTACTACATTATCGTGCCTTGTGGCCTTAACAATTTCCTCCCATAGTAGTCTCCCCTGGTCCCTATCTAAGTTTGGGGGACGGTATATCACTCCTAAAATCAGTTTTTCATGCCCCTCAGAAAATTCTATCCAAACAGACTCTGTATGTGTTACTTCATACTTAATACCCGTTTTTATGCAACAGTTCAAGCGATCTCGGACATACAATGCCACCCCACCCCCTTTCCCAATACTTCTATCTTCTTGGAACAATTTAAAACCCTGAATATGACATTCGGCCTCTCAAAGTAATTTTCAAGGCAGAATCAACTTGAACCATGATCCTGCAGGAGAAAGCACGGCTGAGAGGCAAGCAGGAGTTCATGAGTGTGTACCTCGATCGAGACAGAACACAGAAGGAAAGGATGATACTGAAAGAGAGAGTGCAAAAACGAAAAGAGGAATGGGAGGAAATGAAAAAGGAGAGCAGAATAACCCAGGAACAAGTGGAAGGACAAGCACACACCCCCCAGAAACATCTGCAGAAGAACTCCAGCCACGACACCTCCAAGGCAACTGAACAATCCAAACCAACCACCACACACCGATCCCTCTGTTTCCACCCCCTGCACCACAGTTACAGTATTAGAACAGAAGTTGAAGGTTTGGTACACAAATGCAGATGGATTAACGAATAAACATGAGGAATGGCAAGAAAGAATCAATGAGAAGTCTCCAGACATCATAGCAGTTACAGAAACAAAACTCACGGA
The DNA here is from genome assembly GCF_038502225.1 of Cherax quadricarinatus. NCBI lineage: Eukaryota > Metazoa > Arthropoda > Malacostraca > Decapoda > Parastacidae > Cherax > Cherax quadricarinatus. The sequence continues at coordinate 36,314,488 of NC_091304.1, read as the reverse complement.
GACAATAACAGATGCAATCTTCCCACCAGGATACCAGATCATGAGAAAAGATAGAAGGGGCAGAGGGGGAGGAGGGGTTGCTCTGCTCATAAAAAACAGATGGAAATTCGAGAAAATGGGAGGCATAGACGAGACGGGAGAAAGAGACTATATAGTAGGTACACTTCAGTCTGGGGAGCACAACGTGGTCATTGCAGTGATGTATAATCCACCACAGAACTGCAGGAGGCCAAGAGAGGAATATGAAGAGAGCAACAGAGCAATGGTGGACACACTTGCTGATGTGGCAAGAAGAGCTCACTCCAGCAGAGCAAAGTTGCTGATTATGGGGGATTTCAACCACAGGGAGATTGACTGGGAAAACCTGGAGCCACATGGGGGTCACAAAACATGGAGAGCCAAGATGTTGGACGTGGTGCTGGAAAACCTCATGCACCAACATGTTAACATAAGAACATAAGAACATAAGAAAGGAGGAACACTGCAGGAGGCCTGTTGGCCCATACTAGGCAGGTCCTTTACAATTCATCCCACTAACAAAACATTTGCCCAACCCAATTTTCAATGCCACCCAAGAAATAAGTTCTGATGTGAAAGTCCCACTCAAATCCAACCCCTCCCACTCATGTTCTTATCCAACCTAAATTTGAAACTACCCAAAGTCCCAGCCTCAATAACCCAACTAGGTAGACTGTTCCACTCATCTACTACCCTATTTCCAAACCAATACTTTCCTATGTCCTTTCTAAATCTAAGGACACTACCAGAGTGAGAGGGGAGGATGAACCAGCAAGGTTATACCTTGTGTTCACCCTGGGCAGTTCAGACATTGAGGACATCACGTATGAGAGTCCCCTAGGAGCTAGTGACCACGTGATTCTGTGCTTTGAATACATAGTAGAGTTGCAAGTGGAGAGAGTAACATGAGTTGAATGGGAAAAGCCTGACTATAAAAAATGGGACTACATAGGGTTAAGGAACTTCCTACAGGAGGTTCCGTGGGACAGAACTGGCAGGAAAGCCAGTAAACGAAATGATGGAATATGTAACAAAAACATGCAAGGAGGCAGTGGAAAGGTTTATTCCCAAGGGCAACAGAAACAATGGGAAGACCAGAACGAGCCCCTGGTTTACCCGAAGGTGTAAGGAGGCAAAAACAAAGTGCAATAGAGAATGGAAAAAGTGCAGAAGGCAGAGAACACATGAAAATAGGGAGATCAGTCGCAGAGCCAGGAACGAGTATGCACAGGTAAGGAGGGAGGCCCAGCGACAGCATAAAAATGACATAACATCGAGATTCAAGACTGACCAGAAACTGTTGTATAGCCAAACCAGAAGGAAGACAACAGTCAAAGACCAGGTGATCAGATTGAGGACAGAAGGTGGAGAACTCACAAGAAATGATCAGGAGGTATGTGAGGAGCTAGACAGGAGATTAAAGGAAGTTTTTATAGTAGAGACAGGAAGGGCTGTGGGAAGACAGCACAAAAGGGAGCATCAAGACGGAATATACCAACAAGTGTGGGAGGACATACGAACAACTGAGGAGGAGGTGCAGAAGCTGCTAAGTGACCTCGATACCTCAAATGCGATGGGACCGGACAACATCTCCCCATGGGTCCTAAGAGAAGGAGCAGAGATGCTGTGCGTGCCCCTAACCACAATCTTCAACACATCCCTTGAAACTGGGCGACACCTGAGAAATGGAAGACAGCAAATGTAGTCCCCATATTTAAGAAAGGAAACAGAAATGAGGCACTAAACTACAGACCTGTGTCTCTGACATGTATTGTGTGCAAAGTCATGGAGAAGATTATCAGGAGGAGAGTGGTGGAACACCTGGAACGGAACAAGATTATAAATGAAAACCAGCATGGGTTCATGGAAGGCAAATCCTGTGTCACAAATCTCCTGGAGTTTTACGACAAGGTAACAGAAGTAAGACACGAGAGAGAGAGAGGGGTGGGTTGATCGCGTTTTCCTAGACTGCAGGAAGGCCTTTGACACAGTTCCCCACAAGAGATTAGTGCAGAAGCTGTAGGATCAGGCGCATATAACAGGGAGGGCACTGCAATGGATCAGGGAATTCCTGACAGGGAGGCAGCAACGAGTCATGGTACGTGAAGAGGTATCACAGTGGGCGCCTGTGACGAGCAGGGTCCCACAGGGGTCAGTTCTAAGACCAGTGCTATTTTTGATATATGCGAACGACATGAATGAAGGAATAGACTCTGAAGTTTCCCTATTCGCAGATGATGTGAAGTTGATGAGAAGAATTAAATCGGATGAGGATGGGGCAGGACTGCAAAGAGACCTGAACAGGCTGGACATGTGGTCCAGAAACTGGCTTCTCGAATTCAATCCTGCCAAATGCAAAGTCATGAAGATTGAGGAGGGGCAAAGAAGACCGCAGACACAGTATAGGCTAGGTGGACAAAGACTACAGACCTCACTCAGGGAGAAAGACCTTTGGGTGACCATAACACCGAGCACGTCACCGGAGGCACACATCAACCAAATAACTGCTGCAGCATACGGGCGCCTGGCAAACCTGAGAATAGTGTTCCGATACCTTAATAAGGAATCGTTCAAGACACTGTACACTGTGTATGTTAGGCCCATACTGGAGTATGCAGCACCAGTCTGGAATCCACACCTGGTCAAGCACGTCAAGAAGTTAGAGAAAGTATTAAGGTTTGCAACAAGGCTAGTCCCAGAGCTCAGTGGAATGTCGTACGAGGAAAGGTTGAGGGAAATCGGACTGACGACACTGGAGGACAGAAGGGTCAGGGGAGACATGATAACGACATACAAGATACTGCGGGGAATAGAGAAGGTGGACAGAGATAGGATGTTCCAGAGAGGGGACACAGAAACAAGGGGTTACAACTGGAAGCTGAAGACTCAGACGAGTCACAGGGACGTGAGGAAGTATTTCTTCAGTCATAGAGTCGTCAGGAAGTGGAATAGCCTAGCAAGTGAAGTAGTGAAGGCAGGAACCATACATAGTTTTAAGAAGAGGTATGACAAAGCTCAGGAAGCAGAGAGGGAAAGAACCTAGCAGCGATCAGTGAAGAGGCGGGGCCAGGAGCCGAGTCTCGACCCCTGCAACCACAATTAGGTGAGTACACACACACACACACACCATTCACAACATTCTTAGAATCAATCGACAAGTGCCTTTTCAAACCGGCTCAAACATACCTGGAGGTTACCTGGAGGCTATTCCGGGGATCAACGCCCCCGCGGCCCGGTCCATGACCAGGCCTCCCGATGGATCAGGGCCTGATCAACTAGGCTGTTACTGCTGGCCGCACGCAGTCCAACGTACGAGCCACAGCCCGGCTGATCCTGCACTGACTTTAGGTATCTGTCCAGCTCTCTCTTGAAGGCAGCCAGGGGCTTATTGGCAATTCCCCCAATGCTTGATGGGAGGCTGTTGAACAGTCTTGGGCCCCGGACACTTATGGTGTTTTCCCTTAGTGTACCAATGGCGCCCCTAGTTTTTATTGGGGGCATTTTGCATCGCCTGCCCAGTCTTTTACTTCCGTAGGGAGTGATTTCTGTGTGCAGATTTGGGACCATTCCTTCCAGGATTTTCCAAGTGTAGATTATGATATATCTCTCCCTCCTGCTCTCCAACGAGTACAAGTCAAGTGCTTCCAAGCGCTCCCAGTAGTTAAGGTGCTTGACAGAACTTGTACGTGCAGTAAAGGATCTCTGTACACTCTCTAGATCTGCGATTTCACCTGCTTTGAATGGAGATGTTAATGTACAGCAGTATTCCAGCCTAGAGAGAACAAGTGATTTGAAAAGGAACATCATTGGCTTTGCATCTCTCGTTTGGAACGTTCTCATTATCCATCCTATCATTTTCTTTGCACGTGCGATCGTGGCACAGTTGTGATCCTTGAAAGTGAGATCATCAGACATTACTACTCCCAGGTCTCTTACGTTATTTTTCCGCTCTATTGTATGGCCAGAGTCTGTAGTATACTCTGTTCTAGTTATTATCTCCTCCAGTTTTCCATAACGGAGTAGTTGGAATTTGTCCTCATTGAAAATCATATTGTTTACCGTTGCCCACTGGAAAACTTTGTTTATATCTTCTTGGAGGTTAACCGCGTCCTCAGCAGATGACAGCCTCATGCAGATCCTAGTATCATCCGCATAAAGAAGGTATACACACAAGCAGAAATATACACAAGCAGACACATACAAACACAAGCCGGATTAGCATGAATCGACAAGTGGTTTTGCACGGCTGTACAAACACTCAGAAAGAAAGCAGAAATATACTCAAGCATACACATACACAAGCAGGCACACACACACACCCACAAACACAGTCGCGCACACACACAAACCAGCATACACACACAAACACATACATGCAGGCACTCAAATACAAACCCCCCCACACACACACAAGCAGGCACACACACACAAACACACGCACATTCACTCGCGCGTGAGCACGCAAAAAAAAACACACAAACCGTTACAAACAGAAACATACACCACACACACACACATAGCGAAGAGGCGAGGCCCCAGCGAAGAGGGTCCCTGCAACCACAAATAGATGAGTACACACACAAGCAAACACACTCACAATCAGACACACACACATACACAATCCTGCAAGAATCATGAGCACACACATTCCACATTCTAAGCCGAATACAACACATAGAAGTGTTCTCATACACATACCTGTAGCTCTCAAACCATTGTTCAAATTAAATTTAGGAAATTATTCACGAAATATATGTTAAATATATGATTGGCTGATTACATGGGATGAAATATCTCCTGGGTGGGCTAAATTGGTATGTTCTGACTATGGGTCAGGTAGGTGATCTTGGTTGCCAATATGATGTTTTTCAGAGCATAGTTCTAGCTGCCCAGACAACTTTTGTTCCGAGTAGGGAAATTAGATCTAACAAAAATGATCCCAGATGGATGAACAATAGATTAAAACATCTCACTGGTCAAAAGAGAGGCATATATAGGCATATCAAAAGAGGGGGTGGGCAGTTAAGGAATCAATATATTCAGTTAAAGAGAGAAATAAAAAAAAGAAATAAGAAAAGCAAAAAGGGATTATGAGACTAAGGTCGCAAGGGGTTAGAAGACTAATCCAAAAGGGTTCTTTCAGGTATACAGAAGTAAAATTAGGGACAAGATTGGCCCACTTAAGAGTAACTCAGGTCAGATCACTGACAGTGATAGGGATATGTGTGAAATTTTCAATTCTTACTTCCTCTCAATTTTTACTCAGGAAGATACTAACGAAATTCCAGAAATAATAAATTATGTAGAACAGGGCGATAATAAACTATGCACGATTGCAGTAACTAGAGACACGGTCCTCAGACAAATAGAGAAATTAAAGCCTAACAAATCCCCAGGCCCTGATGAAATGTTTGCAAGGGTGTTAAAGGAATGTAAAGAGGAACTTTGCAAACCTTTGGTATAGTGCCTGATAAGTGGAAAATGGCAAAAGGCAGGTGACAGGTCCTTGGCTTCGAACTATAGACCAATAATCCTTACCTCCAGAGTGGGAAAATTTATGGAATCAATAATTGCAGGGAAACCTGCACTGATTCGTGGAATATGAGAGGCAAACTAATCCAGGGTGACGGAAAATGATAGGGAAACTAGTGCAGGGCAATAGAATAAGACAGGTAAACCCGTCCAGGACGATTGAAAATGACAGGCAAACCCATCCATGGCGATGGAATATGACAGGGAAACCTGTCCATGTTAGTTAGTTTAATATCTTTATTATGCACCCCATACCCATCCTGTGGGCGGTAGTCAAAAGATTACAAAGGTACATAATGGGTCCAGGGACTGGACCCCAAAGTTATGATAGCTGAACTAGTTACGAAGGTAATGAACTCCAGGTAGATCTGGTCACAATCATGGCATGTTACAGAGGTAATGAATCAGCCTCACTCCTATACATGGTTACAGTCATGAACAAATTACAAAGTAATGAACCACTGATACGTCCACACCTGGTCACAATTGTAATGAGTTATAAATACAAATATTAAGTGGGTCGTACACCCACACACGCACATACACATACGAGGGCGCACGCACAGACACATGCACATGAGCGTACTAATATATGCATACACACAAACACACAAACACACACACACACACACACACACACACACACACACACACACACACACACACACACACACACACACACACACACACACACGCGCGCGCGCGCGCGTGGTAATGCTTTATTTACAGCTAGCAAAGTCAGGGTATTTCTCCAGAATGGTCTGTAATATACCACTGTGGATAAAATACTTTGCCATTTCTTGAACATTTCTGAGTGAGTTGTCTCTAAATTCATTAATTTTATCGTACTCCAGTGCATAATGACGCAGGGTGTGACAATAGTCCATCTGGCAAAGTTTACATTTCGTTTGGTCTACATCTGGTGGTGGTGATTTAACCTGACAAAGATACTTGTAACCCAGCCGGAGCCGGGCGGTAGTGACATCCAAGAGTCTGCTTATTTTGTTGGATGCACCATAGACATGTAGCTCCTCCTGCATGATGGAATGATGATAGATGGACTGACTTGTGTCAATCTCCCTAAGTCTAAAGGCAATAAACTTCAATTGAAGTTCTTTTCGTATTATTGTTCTCAAACTAACTGACAAGCCAAGATTGTAATTTACTCCCTCTTTGAAAGCATACAGCTTAGCCAATTTATCAGTTTTATCATGCATCTGAAGACCAATGTGAGATGGAATCCACAGCATGTGCGCTCTGACTCCACTGTCCACAGTCTTACCATACCTATGTCTGGCTTCTGACACAAGCATGCCACAATTTATACTTAATGAGTTGAGAGCATTTATGGATGACAGAGAATCAGTTACAATTAAAGTGTCAACCTTAGATACATGGACGCATTTGAGTACAAGGAGTATGACAAACAGTTCTGTTTGAAGGGTAGAGGCCCTGTTATTGATGCATGCTCCAATTTCTTTAAGAGAGCCATCACTGTGTATGACAACAGCAGCACTACCAGCTGCACCAGTGGACTGGTGAACAGAACCATCAACGTAAATAATTTGTGAAAGTGTGTTGTGTGTGACTAAGTTATCAATACAGCTTTAGACATCATGTTTGGCTTCAAGACGAAGCTTTGGTTGTGATTTAAGAAGAGTTTTGGGGGGAAATGGAGAAATGGTAGTTTGGAATGGGGTAATTTCCCATGGAGCAGGGAAGTGTCTCTGTTGCCTAACTTGACATAGATCATGTAGCTGGTTCATGCGGAGGCCGGCTCCAGTTTTTTCGATCCATCTGGAAGGATATTCACCAGTGCTGAGGAAAGTTTGGAGGGCTTCTGTGCAGGGGTTTGAATGGGCTAGCCTAAGCATATTGACCCCAATAAGGATATTTCTTTCAGTAACACGATCTCTAATGCTTGGAATATTAAGTTCTTTCCGCATATTTAAAATTTTGGCAGTACGAGGGCATCCTAGGATGATCCTCATTGCTTCGTTTTGCAGTTTTTCCAACCCTCCAAGCTTCCAGTCAGACACGAGTGCAAGTAGTGGCGCCGCATAGTCAACCAATGATCTAATATAAGCAAGATACATCATTTTCACAATTTTAACATTAGCTCCATACCTGGGATGAAAACCTGCCACAACTCTAAGTGCTCTCAGCCTTTCTTTGTATTGGCGACAAAGTCTCGTTACGACAGGTCCAAGTAGTGGGACCTCAAAGCCTGAATACCTGACTCTGCTTACATATTCTAGAAGAGACCCATCATGCAACTGGATCTGACGAACTGTGCCTCTCTGTCGAGGAGGACGCCTGTTGAGTAGCTTTGTTTTATCGCATGAGATTATTAACTCCAGGTCCTGACACGAGGCTAGTACATGATTAAGAATGTTTAGGGCGTTGGAGAATCCGGTGGTGTGAATCATTATATATCATCAGCAAAACTAACTATATAATGATGGGGCTGGTTAGGCATAGCATTAAGTAGGGCATAATCAGAATATTGAAAAGGGTGGGACTAAGCACACCTCCCTGTGGGGTTCCTAATTCAAAGTCTTTAGTTACACTTCTATGTCCCTGGAACAACACAGACGACTTTCTGTTGGACAGGTAACCTTTAATCCAGCGGAGAAGCCATCCTCCAACATCCATTCTGGCAAGTTCACTAATGATTACATGTCGGTTGGCTACATCAAAAGCTGATTTAAGGTCAAGGAAGGTAGTGTATGAGCTGTCAGTGTGCAGGGTGAGAAAGATGGCTATGCAATGATGCACGCTCCTTCCATGCATGACACCATGCAACCGGGGAGACAAGAATTGCTTAATTCTGTGCATAAGACGATTAAGAATCATTCTTTCGAATGTTTTACACAAGCAGCTTGTAAGGGATATTGGGCGAAATGAGTTTTGTTGATTGGGCTTCGGAATGGGAATAATGAGGCTATTGGTCCATGATTGATGGAGCTCCCCAGTGACATACCTTATGTTATATAATTCAAGTAATGGATTACCTGGTACTCGACACAGCAATCTGAGTATGTTGTAAGTAATACCATCCTCACCAGGCGACGTGGAGTTGCCCTTAGTGCTGCATCAAGTTCATAATTAGTGAAAGGAATGTTGCAGTCATCTGCCTTGCTGAGCATAAAGCAAACAAGTCTCTCCCTTGCATCATATTTGTCCATTAATTTCGCCTGTGTGGTACTGGGAAGATTGTCATAGCTAGATGTAGCAGCCCAAGCATTGACTAACTCATTCGCCCAATGCAAGGGATGAGGGTGGCGATCTGCCCAGTTCTGTTACCCTTAATTCTATTTATGTCCCTCCATGCCCGGCTAAGTGGGGTGTGAGTATTAAGACCGTTGACAATTTGTTCCCAGTCTTGTCCAGGATAATCCAATCTGACATGTAAACCGCTTCAGGGGCCTGGAATATGACAAGTAAACCCGTCCACAAAGATTTAAAATGACAATAAACCCGACCAGGACGATGGAGTAACACATTGCGGTAAGAGTGCAGGACACTGGGAAAGTATAGGATGGTTGTGGGAGTGCACTGGGAGAGCACAGGATGGGTGTGGGAGTACTCTGGGAAAGTATTGGATGGGTGTGGTAGTGCACTGGGAGAGCACAGGATGGGTGTGGGAGTGGTATGGAAGAATTTAGGATGGGCGTTGGAGTGCACTGGGAGAGTACAGAATGGGTATGGAAGTGCTCTGCCATAGGATAGAATGGTTGTGGGATTGCTCTGGAAGAGTACAGGATGGGTGTGGGAGTGCACTGGGAGAATAAAGCATGGGAGTGGGAGTGCACTGGGAGAGTAAAGGATGGGAATGGGGGTGCACTGGGAGAGTAAAGGATGTGAGTGAGAGTGCACTGGGAGAGTAAAGGATGGGAGTGGGAGTGCACTGGGAGAGTAAAGGATGGGAGTGGGAGTGCACTGGGAGAGTAAAGGATGGGAATGGGAGTGCACTGGGAGAGTAAAGGATGGGAGTGGGAGTGCACTGGGAGAGTAAAGGATGGGAGTGGGAGTGCACTGGGAGAGTAAAGGATGGGAGTGGGAGTGCACTGGGAGAGTAAAGGATGGGAGTGGGAGTGCACTGGGAGAGTAAAGGATGGGATTGGGAGTGCACTGGGAGAGTAAAGGATGGGAGTGGGAGTGCACTGGGAGAGTAAAGGATGGGATTGGGAGTGCACTGGGAGAGTAAAGGATGGGAGTGGGAGTGCACTGGGAGAGTAAAGGATGCGAGGTGCGAGGTTCTGACCAGAGCTTTGGTAAGATGGGGAAGGAAGAAGGATGGGTAAGATGGTGAGGGAAGAAGGATGGGTAAGATGGGGAAGGAAGAAGGATGGGTAAGATGGGGAAGGAAGAAGGATGGGTAAGATGGTGAAGGAAGAAGGATGGGTAAGATGGGGAGATAAGGATGGGTAAGATGGGGAAGGAAGAAGGATGGGTAAGATGGTGAAGGAAGAAGGATGGGTAAGATGGGGAAGGAAGAAGGATGGGTAAGATGGGAAGGAAGAAGGATGGGTAAGATGGGGAAGAAAGAAGGATGGGTAAGATGGGGAAGGAAGAAGGATGGATAAGATGGGGAAGGAAGAAGGATGGATAAGATGGGGAAGGAAGAAGGATGGGTAAGATGGGAAAGGAAGAAGGATGGATAAGATTGGGAAGGAAGAAAGATGGATAAGATGGGAAAGGAAGAAGGATGGATAAGATGGGGAAGGAAGAAGGATGGATAAGATGGGGAAGGAAGAGGGATGGATAAGATGGGGAAGGAAGAAGGATGGATAAGATGGGGAAGGAAGAAGGATGGATAAGATGGGGAAGGAAGAAGGATGGGTTAGGATGGAATGTGGGAAAGGTTTTTGAAGTGGGGTTTTAAAGATGTGTTGTGTTATTCGTGAAAGTTGAATTCATGACACAGGTATACCTCCTGCCCGTTAATTGTACACCACTATACCAGGTGTATACCGGTGTGCCACTGAATTGGAGGGATGTATACGTTTGTAATTATCTTTTTTTTTTGCGCAAGAGGTCGTCTGCAGCTGCAGGTGGTAGTTGCAGGTCGTTTGATGGAGGTTGGTTGGAGGTTAGTTGCCACCTGGAGTTGGTTGGCTAAGCAGTTTCTGAGATGGTGTCCTGCTGAGGGATGGTTGTAGATGTTACAAGGTTAGTTGTAAGGTGTTGACTGACAGAAGTGGATCATCCAGAATTGGGGAGTGTTAATTCGTGTTACTGAACGTAGAATGGTTCTGGTGGTATCCATTCTTCTTCCTCTTCGGTGAGGTCACTCAGGATTCTTGGTCGAGGGAAGTTCTTCTTGTGGATGAAGCGTCGGACTCTTTGTTGGAGACTCATTCTTTGGGATCTCTGGGGGAGGGGTGTTGATGGTGTAGTCAGTCGAGTTCGATGGTTGGGGAGGGTTCTATCTGTCAGGTAGCACATACACTTCCTGCATGTCATATCGTTATCTCTTCTTTAGTTTGTCTAGCCTAACGTTAATTGCAGTGATTCTCTGTTGTATGTGCAGGTCTTTCGTCCTGATTCTGCCTCTGAATCTGGTACCGGTGATAGAGCGGAGGACTCTGTTTTGAACTCTTTGGAGTTTTAGCATGTTGGTTTTAGCTGTTAGTGACATGGGTACAAAAGGTATTCTAGCAGTGGTCTGATCATCATCTTGTACAGGTGTCTCTTGATGTGGGAGGATGTGGGAGGGGGCTGCATTGAATCGGTAAAGTCGGCCGAGGCGGATGGGTGTGCGAGTGCTCTGGGATAGTATAGGATGGGTGTGGAAGTGCTCTGGGAGAGTATAGGATGGGAGGGGGAGTGCTCTGTGAGAGTATAGGATAGGTGTGGGAGTGCTCTGGGATAGGATAGGATGGGTGATGGAGTGATGTGGCTGAGTATAGGTTGGGAGCGGATGTTTTCTGAGTGAGTATAGGATGGGTGATAGTGCTGTGGGAGAGTACAGGATAGCTGTGGGAGTGCTCTGGAATAGTATAGAATGGGTGTGGGAGTGCACTGGGAGAGTATATGATAAGTGTGATAATAGTCTGGGAGAGTTTAGGATTGATTTGGCAGTGCTCTGTGATAGTATAGGAAGTGTTGGAGAGTATAGGATGGGTGTGGCAGTGCACTGGGAGAGTATAGGATGGGTGTAGGAGTGCACTGAGAGAGTACATAGGAGTGGAAGTGTTTTGGGGAAGTACATATGGAGTTCATGTACCTTTAGTGGATCCAGATGAATAGAACTGAGAAAGTCTTAACGCCTATCGACAACTTAACAGATATCTGAAAACTGTGAACTACATCTTAGCCGAGATGAACAAGTAGTGGACGACATAGCAGGAGGTGACACCAAACATGGAATCATTAATATATTTGATAGATGTATTTCATGATGAACCACCAGAGATGGAAGTGCGGGTGATAATTTGCAGAATTCTCCACAGAAATCAGGATTAGTTATAAGTTTGTTCATAGTTTAACCACTGTCTGTGAAGATGATTAAAATGGCTCACTACATGGCAGTTGGTGAAATAAGGCAATATACCGTTTTCTGAATCATACTAATCAACCCTCAAATAACGAGTAAATAAATAGACTGCTGTCACTTACAGTCAATACGGCTGGTGTTTTCTGAATACTGTTCATTAAAATTACATACCTTTAGTCTCGTCACTGGAATCAACAAAATCCTGGTTTAGTTCGACAGTTCGGAATCCAACTCCAATACTCTTGGTGGAATTTTCCGATTGATTTTTATTGATCCACAGGATGGTCATATTATAAAGTGACTGAGAGCCATAGCCGAGGTGCCACCACATTTCTACCTGACCTTGTAAAACCAAAAGCGGTATATTGTTAATAATTGTTTCAGAATTAGAGACTGAATTCCAAGCTTTCAAGACGATGGAGGTGAACACTTCTCCAGGCTGAGCAACTGACCACCTCAAAATTACTTATTCACTGTTGATTAACTGATTGCATCTTTTCTCACTGCTTCTGTTGTCACCTCTGTATTTGACTGAAGAAGCCTTCCCTGAAGTCGAAACGTTTCGAATATAATGATATTCTTGTATATTATTATATCCGGTAGTGTATATCATTTTTATGTGTGAGAAATAGTACGCTGAAAACACCTGGTAAAGTGTATGTTAAGATCATTATTGAAAGAATTTAGGGTAGAATCGAAACTAGAATTGTTGAGGAACCAGTAAGATGCAAGATAGGAAACTGACTGTGTAAACCAATTCTTAACATATAATTGAGCATAAAGATATGAACTTTTATTGTATATGGATTTAGAAAAGGCATATCATAGGGATGGGTTAATCTAGAAACCACAAGAATATATTGCAAATGAATGAAATAGATAATACGTTGCTAAAAGCATTAAATCATTTTTATAGGAATAGCCTGAGGTTAGGTTATATAGGAGAGAGGGAGGGATCATTTTTCAGTATAAATTTAAGACTAGAATGTGTGATGTCAACATAGCTGTTCAACATATTTATGAATAGGTTTGTAAAGGAAGTGAATGAAGAGGAGTGGGACTAAAATATAGCGAACCCAATACAAAGTGGGAGTAGTCACAGCTGCTTATTTGCCGATGACATGATCCTTTTGGGAGATACTTAGGAGAAGATGTAAAGATTGGTAGATGAATTTGGGAGGGTATGCAAAAGAAGGAAGTAATAAGGATCATAAGAAAGAACACTGTGAAGATCGTATCCAAAAATCTAAGCAATGAAAGACTGGAAGGAGGGATAATGGAGGAAGGAAATGTGTTCAGATATTGAGGAGTGGACTTATCGGCAGATGAAAGATGAGATAAACCATAGAATTGACGTGTGGGGAAAAATGTGAATGGTGCACTAAAACATCTGTGGAGAAAGAATTTTATCCATAAATCTACCAGAGAATAGTGGTACTAACACTTTTATATGAGACGAAGCAGTGATTTGAGGGAGATATATGGAATATAATGTAACGAATTAGGATCATGGAGATCAGATGGTATGGGTTACCAAGAGTATAATTATGAGGGCTGAGAAAGGGTTGTCGAGGTGGTTAGGGCATTTAGAGAAAATTAAGCATAACAGAATGACTAAGAAGGCATATTAATTTTGGATGAAAGGAAGGGCTAGAGGGAGGTTATGAGTGCTAGAGGCTTGAACATCCAACAGGCATGTGAGAGCATGTTAGATAGGAAGAAATAGAAACAGGTAAGCTTTATAACAACATGTTGTTGTAATGTGAGCAAACTAACGGGTTTAAATGGATTCTGTTAAACGTAATAGCCAGACTTGAGTCTTGGAGGTGAGAAGTACAGTACCTGCATTATAAAGATGGGTAGAGAATGTTGCATTTCTAAGGTTTATCAGAACTGTGATGTCATCTCACTTTTATCAAGAGAACATATATATATATATATATATATATATATATATATATATATATATATATATATATATATATATATATATATATATATATATATATATATATATATATATAATGTCGTGCAGAATAGGCAGAACTTGCGATCTTGGCTTAAATAGCAACGCTCATCTTGCCATATAGGACAAGTGAAAATTTGTGTATGCAATAATTTCGCCAAAATCATTCTGAACCTAACGAAAAAAATATATTTCACTGTGTTCGTTTAGTATTAAATTATTGTAAACAAATCTAAAATACATTTGGTTAGGTTAGGCTAAAATAAATTGTTCTTGTTATAATAAGGTTAGGTAAGTTTTCTAAGATTCTTTTGGTGCAAAATTAAAATTTTTTTACATTATCAATAATGAAAAAAAATATATCTTTAAACGTATAAGAGAAAATTTTAGAAAGGGCTTAATTTTAAATGAGTTCTTGCTAATTGACCAGTTTTACATATTCTGCCCGACATATATATATATATATATGCAATAAGATCACATTAAACAGTTGATTTCAGAATATGCAAAACAACCACTGTGTGGTTGTGTGGAACTGTCAAACGCCTTCTTGCAGTCCAAGAAAATGCAATCCACCCACCCCTCTCTTGTCTTACTGCTGTCACCATGTCATAGAACTCCAGTAGGTTTGTGACACAGGATTTCACATCCCTGAAACCTTGTTGGCTGTTCGTAATGAGATCATTCCTTTCTAGGTGTTCCACCACTCTTCTCCTGATAATCTTCTCCATGACTTTGCATACTATACATGTCAGTGACACTGGTCTGTAGTTCAGTGCTTCATGTCTGTCTCCTTTTTTATAGATTGGGACTACATTTGCTGTCTTCCATGCATCAGGAAATCTCCCTGTTTCGATAGATGTATTGAATATTGTAGTTAGGGGTACACATAGCACCTCTGCTCCCTCTCTCAGGACCCATGGAGAGATGTTATCTGGCCCCATTGCCTTTGAGGTATCTAGCTCACTCAGAGGCCTCTTCACTTCTTCCTCGGTTGTGTATACTGTGTCCAGCACTTGGTGGTGTGCCCCACCTCTCCGTCTTTCTGGAGCCCCTTCTGTCTCCTCTTCTTTGAATCTCTTGTTCCTCACATACTTCACTGTCATTTCTTGTTGTCTCTCCTCCTTCCTTCCTCCCAGAGCCTGATTACCTGGTCCTTAACTGTGTGTGTGTGTGTGTGTGTGTGTGTGTGTGTGTGTGTGTGTGTGTGTGTGTGTGTGTGTGTGTGTGTGTGTGTGTGTGTGTGTGTAAATTTAAAAAAGAAAATACTTTGGGACTGAGAGCAACATGCATGATTCCACACTATCTCAGTTGAATACTTCAACTCGCTTCCAGCGGCGGATCATATGCCCAGAATGTTGCATTCATTTCCTCTTTGGATCGCAACACTGTGTCTCTGGAAAAAGAAGCTGGTCGCTCCAGGATCCTTGATTGCCGTGAGGGTTTGTCACCCAACTCTTTTAGAAACTTGAATGCACATTTGCCCTGTGCTTCGAGGGTTTCCGATCCATCTGGGATGATGAAATTATAGCAGGAGTCTTCCTACTATAATTTCAGAGGTAGTTTCAGAGGTAAGAAGGTGTCAGTCAATGTAGACGCACTGGGCTAGTTCTATGCATTCTGCTTCTCGTCTTTCCAGGGTAGCATCGTGACTCCAAATGGACACTTTTTATTTCATCGAGCCTCAGTACCCGAGGTTTCCATTCTTCTGGGTAACGGCTGTGGCGATGTCATGTAGCCCAAATTGTTCAGAAGGAAATGCTCCTGCTTTCGGTGAGTAGCTAAGCGAAAAGCTACACCAATCCAAATGGCCTGTGGGTAAAGTCCCGTAGGAATTAGGGACAACGAAAAATAAATCTCCAGACTATGGTGCTTTGCCAGCTAGATAAGCTTCGTCTTTTCCCGAAGCTTTTTGAGCATTCTTTGGGCGATTTTCTCCACGATGGGTCTGTCCCAGTGGGACTGTCTGTGATCTCTTGGAAGAGCTGGTCAGTTTGAAAGGTTTGCGCAGCTGCCTACATGAACTTTGGGTCATGAGCTCCTACACTAGGTCAGTTAATGCCATACACGAGGACAGAAATGTAGTTAATACTGCCTCTGTTGCCTTGCACACCAACAAACCTCCCAGTGGCACTGGAAGTGCTACTTGATGTCATTAGCGTTCTAGTGACAGATTAGGTGTCTTATTGAAGATCTTAGGAGTGTGTGAATTTCACCCAGTATTGTTGTGTCGAAGGAGAGGGCAAACCTCAAGAATCAGATTAGTCTAGTCATAGTGAGGAGATAAAGGACATTATGGCCATCCAAATCTTCTTCTCCACCCTCTCCAGGTTTTTTAGTTTGTCATGAAGGATTGTGTAGATAGCCTGACGACCCAGCGGTGCTCCCAACAGGATGGTCTTGAAGTGAGTGGCAGTTGAGGCTTCTGGTAAGATTGTTCACAACTGTAATTATTTCCTTGTTTGTCGAGATAATTTCACATTTCGAAAAGTTGTGGATGAGTTTCAGTGCTTTTTTCAGTGACTTCATCAATCGACGTTCGACATCTAAGGAATCCTTCGTACTTGCCAGAAGGCCATCGTTTCAGACCATTAACAATGTGTACAAAGCTATGGAACAGAAGAAGACTGCGGGTCAGTTTACCTCAAAACTACGTCTCTAAGTCTAATGGACTGACCACATTATTACCTCTCCACTGCTTCTCCTGTCTTCATATTTAACAACCTCTTTATTCGACTGAAGAAGCCTTCTGTGTAGGCGAAACGTTTCACAAATAAATGACAATGAATAACAATGACAATAACAACTTAATTTCCATAAAGTACAATACAGTATATATTTCAAGTATAAACTATTTCTAGAACGCCGCTGGTTATCCATATTTCGGGCAGCTTAAAATTAAATTATTTAATAAGGTTAGTTGACTCGAATGTTATGGTTGTAATCTTTGACTCTTTGTATAACAATTTGGTTTGTGATTTATGGCATATAAAGTTTTATAAAACAAATCGTATAACATTTTCTGTTGAGAGTATTGAAGTAGAACATATTTCTTGGTTATATTATATGCAGCTATGTTGGTTATACAATATATGCAGCTATGTTGGTTATACAATATATGCAGCTATGTTGGTTATATCATATATGCAGCTATGTTGGTTATACAATATATGCAGCTATGTTGGTTATATCATATATGCAGCTATGTTGGTTATACAATATATGCAGCTATGTTGGTTATATCATATATGCAGCTATGTTGGTTATACAATATATGCAGCTATGTTGGTTATACAATATATGCAGCTATGTTGGTTATACAATATATGCAGCTATGTTGGTTATACAATATATGCAGCTATGTTGGTTATATCATATATGCAGCTATGTTGGTTATACAATATATGCAGCTATGTTGGTTATACAATATGTGCAACTATATTGGTGATACAATATGTGCAGCTATATTGGTGGTACAATATGTGCAGCTATATTGGTGATACAATATGTGCAACTATATTGGTGATAGAATATATGCAGCTATATTGGTGATACAATATGTGCAGCTATATTGGTGATACAATATGTGCAACTATATTGGTGGTACAATATGTGCAGCTATATTGGTGGTACAATATGTGCAACTATATTGGTGATAGAATATATGCAGCTATATTGGTGATACAATATGTGCAGCTATATTGGTGATACAATATGTGCAACTATATTGGTGATAGAATATATGCAGCTATATTGGTGATACAATATGTGCAGCTATATTGGTGATACAATATGTGCAACTATATTGGTGATACAATATGTGCAGCTATATTGGTGATACAATATGTGCAGCTATATTGGTGATACAATATGTGCAACTATATTGGTGATACAATATGTGCAGCTATATTGGTGGTACAATATGTGCAGCTATATTGGTGATACAATATGTGCAACTATATTGGTGATACAATATGTGCAGCTATATTGGTGATACAATATGTGCAGCTATATTGGTGATACAATATGTGCAGCTATATTGGTGATACAATATGTGCAGCTATATTGGTGGTACAATATGTGCAGCTATATTGGTGATACAATATGTGCAACTATATTGGTGATACAATATGTGCAGCTATATTGGTGATACAATATGTGCAGCTATATTGGTGATACAATATGTGCAGCTATATTGGTGATACAATATGTGCAGCTATATTGGTGATACAATATGTGCAGCTATATTGGTGATACAATATGTGCAGCTATATTGGTGATACAATATGTGCAGCTATATTGGTGATACAATATGTGCAGCTATAGTGCAACTATATTGGTGATACAATATGTGCAGCTATATTGGTGATACAATATGTGCAGCTATATTGGTGATACAATATGTGCAACTATATTGGTGATACAATATGTGCAACTATATTGGTGATACAATATGTGCAACTATATTGGTGATACAATATGTGCAACTATATTGGTGATACAATATGTGCAACTATATTGGTGATACAATATGTGCAACTATATTGGTGATACAATATGTGCAACTATATTGGTGATACAATATGTGCAACTATATTGGTGATACAATATGTGCAACTATATTGGTGATAGAATAACAGTATGAATGTTAATATGATTTGGATCAACAGGGTTACTACTGATTAACTGGGATATAAAATTATTAATCTAGGAAGGGTTTAGGACAGATTTTGGAGATGATTTTTTAATATATTTGTGAAGCTAGTGGGGGTATTTTTTGCTTTTCCAGAAAGAGAGCTTCAAATTATAAAGGTCTCTATTTCCATGGGCTTCCTAGATAGGTTGAGTCATACTCAACAACACAAGAAATAAGTATTTTAAAGAGACACTTATTTCTTGTATTGTGTGTTGTGTTGCAGTGTTC
This sequence comes from Cherax quadricarinatus, assembly GCF_038502225.1. Lineage (NCBI taxonomy): Eukaryota > Metazoa > Arthropoda > Malacostraca > Decapoda > Parastacidae > Cherax > Cherax quadricarinatus. The sequence continues at coordinate 36,295,546 of NC_091304.1, read as the reverse complement.
CAGGAAAAGTTGGAACACTGAGATGGAGTTCCTTCTAGGTGTTCTGAATATATATAATACACAATAGTAGGTGTGAATTTGTTGTATGTTGAGTAAATTAAAACTTCCGAAAAGGGCGGGGGAGGCTGGTACTGTGGGGGTAGGCTGGCACTGTGGGGGGAGGCTGGCACTGTGGAAAAGCTGGCACTGTGGGGGGAGGCTGGCACTGTGGAAAGGCTGGCCCTGTGGGGGGAGGCTGGCACTGTGGAAAGGCTGGCACTGTGGGGGGGCTGGCGCTGTGGGGGGGGCTGGCGCTGTGGGGGAGGCTGGCGCTGTGCAGGGGGTTGGCACTCTGGGGGAGGCTGGCGCTGTGCGGGGAGGCCGGTGCTGTTGAGGGAGGGTGGCGCTGTTGGGCGAGGCTGGCACTGTGGGGGGAGGCTGGCACTGTCGGGGAGGCTGGCGCTGTGGGGGAGGCTGGCAATGTGAGGGAGCCTGGCGCTGTGGAGGGAGACTGGCACTGTGAGGGAGGCTGGCACTGTGGGGGGAGGCTGGCACTGTGGGGGAGGATGGCGTTGTGGGGGAGGCTGGCACTGTGAAAGAGGCTGGCGCTGTGGGGGGAGACTGGAGTTGTGGAAGGAGGCTGGCACTGTGGGGGAGGCTGGCACTGTGGGGGAAGGCTGGCATTGTGGCGAGGCTGGCACTGTGGGGGAAGGCTATCACTGTGGGGGAGGCTGGCACTGTGGGGGTGGCTATCAGTGTGGAGGAGGCTGGCACTGTGGGGGGTGGCTGCAATGTGGGGGAGGCTGGTGCTGTGGTGGGAGACTTTCGCTGTGGGGGAGGTTGGCACTGTGGGGAGAGGCTGGCGCTGTGCGGGGAGGCCGGTGCTGTGGGGGGAGGGTGGCACTGTGGGGGAGGCTGGCACTGTCGGAGAGGCTGGTGCTGTGGGGGAGGCTGGCATTATAAGTCAAAACAATTCCAGGTAGACTTGACCTGGTGAACCAACCTGCTTTATCTCCCGATGATCACAACCAGTCCACCAAGTTTCTTCCTGGTGAACCAACCTGCTTTATCTCTCGATGATCACAACCAGTCCACCAAGTTTCTTCCTGGTGAACCAACCTGCTTTATCTCTCGATGATCACAACCAGTCCACCAAGTTTCTTCCTGGTGAACCAACCTGCTTTATCTCCCGATGATCACAACCAGTCCACCAAGTTTCTTCCTGGTGAACCAACCTGCTTTATCTCCCGATGATCACAACCAGTCCACCAAGTTTCTTCCTGGTGAACCAACCTGCTTTATCTCCCGATGATCACAACCAGTCCACCAAGTTTCTTCCTGGTGAACCAACCTGCTTTATCTCTCGATGATCACAACCAGTCCACCAAGTTTCTTCTTCTCTTTTTCTTCTGTTATTGTTATGTTATAGTTGTTATGTTTTGTTGTGTTACAATACTACTAACACACTAGAATATGCAAAATAACCAATGTGAGCAAATAGTGAACTTTCAAGCACATTCGTGATTTCTCAGGAGATTTTTCACAGTGGTTGTTTTGCATATTGTGATATCACCTGCGTACCAGAATATATATAATTACTTTTTCAGTCTTAGTGTGGTAAGTGGACTGTACTAGGTCAAGTGGTGGTGGTAAGTGGACTGTACTAGGTCAAGTGGTGGTGGTAAGTGGACTGTACTAGGTCAAGTGGTGGTGGTGGAGGTAAACAATATACACAGCTTCAAGAATGGATATGATCAGTCCCTGTAGAATAGAAATCAACAAAATCGGTAAAATAAAGTTGGGAAGCTGGTCCAGGAGCTATGAATCAACCACTGAAAAAATAATTTTATAAAGCAATTAGATGACAACTTTACCATATTGTCTTGAGTCCTTGTTTGTCTTGACTCAGCAGAATTATATTTTATGTTCCAGTGTTGTTCATGTACCAGTGTTGTTCATGTACCAGTGTTGTTCATGTACCAGTGTTGTTCATGTACCAGTGTTGTTCATGTTGGTGTTGTTCATGTACCAGTGTTGTTCATGTACCAGTGTTGTTCATGTACCAGTGTTCATGTACCAGTGTTGTTCATGTACCAGTGTTGTTCATGTACCAGTGTTGTTCATGTTGGTGTTGTTCATGTTGGTGTTGTTCATGTTGGTGTTGTTCATGTTGGTGTTGTTCATGTTGGTGTTGTTCATGTTGGTGTTGTTCATGTTGGTGTTCATGTTGGTGTTGTTCATGTTGGTGTTGTTCATGTTGGTGTTGTTCATGTTGGTGTTGTTCATGTTGGTGTTGTTCATGTTGTTCATGTTGGTGTTGTTCATGTTAGTGTTGTTCATGTTAGTGTTGTTCATGTTGGTGTTGTTCATGTTGGTGTTGTTCATGTTGGTGTTGTTCATGTTGGTGTTGTTCATGTTGGTGTTGTTCATGTTGGTGTTGTTCATGTTAGTATTGTTCATGTTGTTCATGTTGTTGTTCATGTTGGTGTTGTTCATGTTCATGTTGTTCATGTACCAGTGTTGTTCATGTTAATGTTGTTCATATTGGTGTTGTTCATGTTGGTGTTGTTCATGTTGGTGTTGTTCATGTTGTTCATGTTGGTGTTGTTCATGTTGGTGTTGTTCATGTTGGTGTTGTTCATGTTGGTGTTGTTCATGTTGTTGTTCATGTTGGTGTTTTTCATGTTGTTGTTCATGTACCAGTGTTGTTCATGTTGGTGTTGTTCATGTTGGTGTTCATGTTGGTGTTGTTCATGTTGTTGTTCATGTACCGGTGTTGTTCATGTTGTTCATGTACCAGTGTTGTTCATGTTGGTGTTGTTCATGTTGTTGTTCATGTTGGTGTTGTTCATGTTGGTGTTGTTCATGTTGGTGTTTTTCATGTTGTTGTTCATGTACCAGTGTTGTTCATGTTGGTGTTGTTCATGTTGGTGTTGTTCATGTTGGTGTTGTTCATGTTGTTGTTCATGTACCAGTGTTGTTCATGTTGGTTTTGTTCATGTTGTTGTTCATGTTGGTGTTGTTCATGTTGGTGTTGTTCATGTTGGTGTTCAAGTTGGTGTTGTTCATGTCAGTGTTGTTCATGTCAGTGTTGTTCATGTCAGTGTTGTTCATGTTGGTGTTGTTCATTTTGGTGTTGTTCATGTTGATGTTGTTCATGTTGGTGTTCAAGTTGGTGTTGTTCATGTCAGTGTTATTCATGTCAGTGTTGTTCATGTCAGTGTTCATGTCAGTGTTGTTCATGTCAGTGTTGTTCATGTCAGTGTTGTTCATGTCAGTGTTGTTCATGTCAGTGTTGTTCATGTCGGTGTTGTTCATGTCAGTGTTGTTCATGTCAGTGTTGTTCATGTCAGTGTTGTTCATGTCAGTGTTGTTCATGTCAGTGTTGTTCATGTCAGTGTTGTTCATGTTGTTCATGTCAGCGTTGTTCATGTCAGTGTTCATGTCGGTGTTGTTCATGTTAGTGTTGTTCATATCGGTGTTGTTCATGTCAGTGTTGTTCATGTCAGTGTTGTTCATGTCAGTGTTGTTCATGTCAGTGTTGTTCATGTCGGTGTTGTTCATGTCAGTGTTGTTCATGTCAGTGTTGTTCATGTCAGTGTTGTTCATGTCAGTGTTGTTCATGTCAGTGTTGTTCATGTCAGTGTTGTTCATGTCAGTGTTGTTCATGTCAGTGTTGTTCATGTCGGTGTTGTTCATGTCAGTGTTGTTCATGTCGGTGTTGTTCATGTCAGTGTTGTTCATGTCGGTGTTGTTCATGTCAGTGTTGTTTATGTCGGGATTATTCATGTCGGTGTTGTTCATGTCAGTGTTGTTCATGTCGGTGTTGTTCATGTCAGTGTTGTTCATGTCAGTGTTGTTCATGTCAGTGTTGTTCATGTCAGTGTTGTTCATGTCAGTGTTGTTCATGTCGGTGCTGTTCATGTTGGTGTTGTTCATGTCAGTGTTGTTCATGTCAGTGTTGTTCATGTCAGTGTTGTTCATGTCAGTGTTGTTTATGTCGGGATTGTTCATGTCAGTGTTGTTCATGTCAGTGTTGTTCATGTCAGTGTTGTTCATGTCAGTGTTGTTTATGTCGGGATTGTTCATGTCGGTGTTGTTCATGTCAGTGTTGTTCATGTCAGTGTTGTTCATGTCAGTGTTGTTCATGTCAGTGTTGTTCATGTCAGTGTTGTTCATGTCGGTGTTGTTCATGTCAGTGTTGTTCATGTCAGTGTTGTTCATGTCAGTGTTGTTCATGTCAGTGTTGTTCATGTCAGTGTTGTTTATGTCGGGATTGTTCATGTCGGTGTTGTTCATGTCAGTGTTGTTCATGTCAGTGTTGTTCATGTCAGTGTTGTTTATGTCGGGATTGTTCATGTCAGTGTTGTTCATGTCAGTGTTGTTCCTTTTAGTGTTGTTCATGTCGGTATTATTCATGTCAGTGTTGTTCATGTCGGTGTTGTTCCTTTTAGTGTTGTTCATGTCGGTATTATTCATGTCAGTGTTGTTCATGTCGGTGTTGTTCCTTTTAGTGTTGTTCATGTCGGTATTATTCATGTCAGTGTTGTTCATGTCGGTGCTGTTCATGTTGGTGTTGTTCATGTCAGTGTTGTTCATGTCAGTGTTGTTCATGTCAGTGTTGTTCATGTCAGTGTTGTTTATGTCGGGATTGTTCATGTCGGTGTTGTTCATGTCAGTGTTGTTCATGTCAGTGTTGTTCCTTTTAGTGTTGTTCATGTCGGGATTATTCATGTCGGTGTTGTTCATGTCAGTGTTGTTCATGTCAGTGTTGTTCATGTCGGAGTTGTTCCTTTTAGTGTTGTTCATGTCGGTGTTGTTCCTTTTAGTGTTGTTCATGTCGGTGTTGTTCATGTAGGTGCTGTTCATGTTGGTGTTGTTCATGTCGGAGTTGTTCCTTTTAGTGTTGTTCATGTCGGTATTATTCATGTCAGTGTTGTTCATGTCGGTGTTGTTCCTTTTAGTGTTGTTCATATCGGTATTGTTCATGTCAGTGTTGTTCATGTACAACACTGACTGTTAATGTAAAGATGAATATCAGTATTGCTTTTTGATTGTGTTCATTCATCATAGTGAACATGAATGTTGTTCTTGTATGTGTTCATTCATCATAGTGAACATGAATGTTGTTCTTGTATGTGTTCATTCATCATAGTGAACATGAATGTTGTTCTTGTATGTGTTCATTCATCATAGTGAACATGAATGTTGTTCTTGTATGTGTTCATTCATCATAGTGAACATGAATGTTGTTCTTGTATGTGTTCATTCATCATAGTGAACATGAATGTTGTTCTTGTATGTGTTCATTCATCATAGTGAACATTAATGTTGTGCTTGTATGTGTTCATTCATCATAGTGAACATGAAAGTTGTTCTTGTATTTGTTTATTTATCATAGTGAACATAAATGTTGTTCTTGTATGTGTTCGTTCATCATAGTGAACATGAATGTTTTTCTTGTATGTGTTCATTCTTCATAGTGAACATGAATGTTTTTCTTGTATTTGTTTATTTATCATAGTGAACATAAATGTTGTTCTTGTATGTATTCATTTATCATAGTGAACATGAATGTTGTTCTTGTATGTGTTCATTCATCATAGTGAACATGAATGTTGTTCTTGTATGTGTTCATTCATCATAGTGAACATGAATGTTGTTCTTGTATGTGTTCATTCATCATAGTGAACATGAATGTTGTTCTTGTATGTGTTCATTCATCATAGTGAACATGAATGTTGTTCTTGTATGTGTTCATTCATCATAGTGAACATGAATGTTGTTCTTGTATGTGTTCATTCATCATAGTGAACATGAATGTTGTTCTTGTATGTGTTCATTCATCATAGTGAACATGAATGTTGTTCTTGGTGATGATAGCCATGATTATAGGATATTCATATGTATAGAGATGCTCAAATATTCATAAATACATGTATAGATTTAAAAACTATACATTAATACATACATAAATAACCCGCACATACGAGACTGACTCGTAGGAATACTTTTCAGTAAGTTTTGAACCATTAACTAGTAACAAGGAAACTTAACAGTTTAATAATGACGATGATAATATAATCAGCAGGAACTACGTCCTGACACCAATCTTTCCAGGTGGTGACCCGTCACTGTCTCCTGAAGGTGTGTCCGTGTTTGTACACGTGACTTACATGTGTGTGTGTGTGTGTGTGTGTGTGTGTGTGTGTACTCGTACTCACCTAGTTGAGGTTGCGGGGGTCGAGTCCGAGCTCCTGGCCCCGCCTCTTCACTGATCGCTACTAGGTCACTCTCCCTGAGCCGTGAGCTTTATCATACCTCTGCTTAAAGCTATGTATGGATCCTGCCTCCACTACATCGCTTCCCAAACTATTCCACTTACTGACTACTCTGTGGCTGAAGAAATACTTCCTAACATCCCTGTGATTCATCTGTGTCTTCAGCTTCCAACTGTGTCCCCTTGTTACTGTGTCCAATCTCTGGAACATCCTGTCTTTGTCCACCTTGTCAATTCCTCTCAGTATTTTGTATGTCGTTATCATGTCCCCCCTATCTCTCCTGTCCTCCAGTGTCGTCAGGTTGATTTCCCTTAACCTCTCCTCGTAGGACATACCTCTTAGCTCTGGGACTAGTCTTGTTGCAAACCTTTGCACTTTCTCTAGTTTCTTCACGTGCTTGGCTAGGTGTGGGTTCCAAACTGGTGCCGCATACTCCAATATGGGCCTAACGTACACGGTGTACAGGGTCCTGAATGATTCCTTATTAAGATGTCGGAATGCTGTTCTGAGGTTTGCCAGGAGCCCATATGCTGCAGCAGTTATTTGGTTGATGTGCGCTTCAGGAGATGTGCCTGGTGTTATACTCACCCCAAGATCTTTTTCCTTGAGTGAGGTTTGTAGTCTCTGGCCCCCTAGACTGTACTCCGTCTGCGGTCTTCTTTGCCCTTCCCCAATCTTCATGACTTTGCACTTGGTGGGATTGAACTCCAGGAGCCAATTGCTGGACCAGGTCTGCAGCCTGTCCAGATCCCTTTGTAGTTCTCCCTGGTCTTCGATCGAGTGAATTCTTCTCATCAACTTCACGTCATCTGCAAACAGGGACACCTCAGAGTCTATTCCTTCCGTCATGTCGTTCACAAATACCAGAAACAGCACTGGTCCTAGGACTGACCCCTGCGGGACCCCGCTGGTGACAGGTGCCCACTCTGACACCTCGCCACGTACCATGACTCGCTGCTGTCTTCCTGACAAGTATTCCCTGATCCATTGTAGTGCCTTCCCTGTTATCCCTGCTTGGTCCTCCAGTTTTTGCACCAATCTCTTGTGTGGAACTGTGTCAAACGCCTTCTTACAGTCCAAGAAAATGTAATCCACCCACCCCTCTCTCTCTTGTCTTACTGCTGTCACCATGTCATAGAACTCCAGTAGGTTTGTGACACAGGATTTCCCGTCCCTGAAACCATGTTGGCTGCTGTTGATGAGATCGTTCCTTTCTAGGTGTTCCACCACTCTTCTCCTGATAATCTTCTCCATGATTTTGCATACTATACATGTCAGTGACACTGGTCTGTAGTTTAATGCTTCATGTCTGTCTCCTTTTTTAAAGATTGGGACTACATTTGCTGTCTTCCATGCCTCAGGCACTCTCCCTGTTTCGATAGATGTATTGAATATTGTTGTTAGGGGTACACATAGCACCTCTGCTCCCTCTCTCAATACCCATGGGGAGATGTTATCTGGCCCCATTGCCTTTGAGGTATCTAGCTCACTCAGAAGCCTCTTCACTTCTTCCTCGGTGGTGTGCACTGTGTCCAGCACTTGGTGGTGTGCCCCACCTCTCCGTCTTTCTGGAGTCCCTTCTGTCTCCTCTGTGAACACTTCTTTGAATCTCTTGTTGAGTTCTTCACATACTTCACGGTCATTTCTTGTTGACTCTCCTCCTTCCTTCCTTAGCCTGATTACCTGGTCCTTGACTGTTGTTTTCCTCCTGATGTGGCTGTACAACAGTTTTGGGTCAGATTTGGCTTTCGCTGCTATGTCATTTTCATATTGTCTTTGGGCCTCCCTTCTTATCTGTGCATATTCGTTTCTGGCTCTACGACTGGTCTCCTTATTCTCCTGGGTCCTTTGCCTTCTATATTTCTTCCATTCCCTAGCACACTTGGTTTTTGCCTCCCTGCACCTTTGGGTAAACCATGGGCTCATCCTGGCTTTTTCATTATTCCTGTTACCCTTGGGTACAAACCTCTCCTCAGCCTCCTTGCATTTTGTTTGTGTGTGTGTGTGTGTGTGTGTGTGTGTGTGTGCGTGTGTGCGTGTGTGCGTGTGTGTGTGTGTGTGTGTGTGTGTGTGTGTGTGTGTGTGTGTGTGTGTGTGTGTGTGTGTGTGTGTGTAGCGTAGAGGAAGAAGTGTGAGGTGTAGGTGCGTGTGTATTTGTTTATATACTAGTAATACCGAAAGGAGAGGATAATATGCATTGTTGAATAAATATACGTGTATGTTAGATACCGATGATTGTGTTTGTGTGTGTGTTGCTTTATTCGTGCTTCTGTATGTATGATGTGTGTAGGATTTGTATGTGGAAATCCAGAATTTAGTGAACAGAAGAGTGTGTGCTTGAAAACCTTAGTGTACCATGCGAAAAAAGATCAACAACAAGAAAAAAACGATAACTAATAACAATTAATTACAGTTATCGTGCAGGGAACACGAAGGTTCACACCCCGACACTAATTTACGCACATAAAACCGCTAACAAATACACTTACTCGAATAAATAATTGAATAATGCAATAATTGACATAGGTACAATATTAAATATAAATATATGTTCCAAATTTTCACTAGTGGCCAGTTCTTAGTGGACGAACTGTGACAGAGATCTCTCCTGTCTCAGGTAGTCGACGATCGGGTCTGTCCAGGTGGATGTTATTACAGAGCGCAGATTATCTGCGTGTCCTCCTCTGTAATAACACCTTCCTCTGTATACTGACATTAATACACTTGTGTAGTAATATCATATACGGACAGTGCTTCAAGGCTGGCTAAAACTGCTGACCTTAGGGACGTGGTGAAGGGTGTATGGATGAACACTTGGAACTACTGACCTGGGGTGGGACTTGCTGACCTCTGGGAGGTGGTGAAAGGTGCGAACCTGGAACCATGGACCTGAGGTGGGACTTGCTGACATCGGGGAAGTGGTGAAGGGTGTATGGATGAACACTTGGAACCACGGACCTGGGTTGGGACTGCTGATCTTGGGGGTGGGACTGGGTTAGGCATCAAAAATGCGAAAAAAGTTTCCAGGGTTTCAGAGGAAGGGAAGATATCCGGGGGCCCACGGATAGATTCCTGGACTCATGAACCTGGGGAAGGTAGGATAGAATAGGACAGGAAGTGGGGAAGGGAGAATATCTGAGGGGACACAGATGGCCTCCTGGACACATGAACCTGGGGAAGGTAGGATAGAATAGGACAGGAAGTGGGGAAGGGAGAATATCTGAGGGGACACAGATGGACTCCTGGACACATGAACCTGGGGAAGGTAGGATAGAATAGGACAGGAAGTGGGGAAGGGATAATATCTGAGGGGACACAGATGGCCTCCTGGACACATGAACCTGGGGAAGGTAGGATAGAATAGGACAGGAAGTGGGGAAGGGAGAATATATGAGGGGACACAGATGGACTCCTGGACACATGAACCTGGTGAAGGTAGGATAGTATAGGACAGGAGGTGGGGAAGGGAGAATATCTGAGGGGACACAGATGGACTCCTGGACACATGAACCTGGGGAAGGTAGGATAGAATAGGACAGGAAGTGGGGAAGGGAGAATATCTGAGGGGACACAGATGGCCTCCTGGACACATGAACCTGGGGAAGATAGGATAGAATAGGACAGGAAGTGGGGAAGGGAGAATATCTGAGGGGACACAGATGGACTCCTGGACACATGAACCTGGGGAAGGTAGGATAGAATAGGACAGGAAGTGGGAAAGGGAGAATATCTGAGGGGACACAGATGGCCTCCTGGACACATGGACCTGGGGAAGGTAGGATAGAATAGGACAGGAAGTGGGGAAGGGAGAATATATGAGGGGACACAGATGGACTCCTGGACACATGAACCTGGGGAAGGTAGGATAGAATAGGACAGGAAGTGGGAAAGGGAGAATATCTGAGGGGACACAGATGGCCTCCTGGACACATGGACCTGGGGAAGGTAGGATAGAATAGGACAGGAAGTGGGGAAGGGAGAATATATGAGGGGACACAGATGGACTCCTGGACACATGAACCTGGGGAAGGTAGGATAGAATAGGACAGGAAGTGGGGAAGGGAGAATATCTGAGGGGACACAGACGGCCTCCTGGACACATGAACCTGGGGAAGGTAGGATAGAATAGGACAGGAAGTGGGGAAGGGAGAATATCTGAGGGGACACAGATGGACTCCTGGACACATGAACCTGGGGAAGGTAGGATAGAATAGGACAGGAAGTGGGGAAGGGAGAATATCTGAGGGGACACAGATGGCCTCCTGGACACATGAACCTGGGGAAGGTAGGATAGAATAGGACAGGAAGTGGGGAAGGGAGAATATATGAGGGGACACAGATGGACTCCTGGACACATGAACCTGGGGAAGGTAGGATAGTATAGAACAGGAAGTGGGGAAGGGAGAATATCTGAGGGGACACAGATGGACTCCTGGACACATGAACTTGGGGAAGGTAGGATAGAATAGGACAGGAAGTGGGGAAGGGAGAATATCTGAGGGGACACAGATGGACTCCTGGACACATGAACCTGGAGAAGGAAGGATAGAACAAGAAATGGGGAAGGAAG
>NC_091304.1:36210267-36284616 GCF_038502225.1 Cherax quadricarinatus | reverse complement strand
AGTCGGTTAGCAGGGAGGTACGTTAGTCGGTTAGCAGGGAGAGAGGTCAGTTGGTTAGCAGGGAGGTAGGTCAGTCGGTTAGCAGGGAGGTAGGTCAGTCGGTTAGCAGGGAGATAGGTCAGTCGGTTAGCAGGGAGGTACGTTAGTCGGTTAGCAGGGAGAGAGGTCAGTCGGTAAGCAGGAAGGTAGATCAGAAGGTTAGCAGGGAGGTAGGTCAGTCGGTTAGCAGAGAGAGAGGTCAGTCGGTTAGCAGGAAGGTAGATCAGTCGGTTAGCAGGGAGGTAGGTCAGTCGGTTAGCAGGGAGGGACATTAGTCGGTTAGCAGGGAGGTAGGTCAGTCGGTTAGCAGGGAGGTAGGTCAGTCGTTTAGCACGGAGGTAGGTCAGTCGGTTAGCTGGGAGGAACGTTAGTCGGTTAAAAGTGAGGTAGGTCAGTCGGTTAGCAGGGAGGTAGGTCAGTCGGTTAGCAGGGAGATAGGTCAGTCGGTTAGCAGGGAGGTACGTTAGTCGGTTAGCAGGGAGAGAGGTCAGTCGGTAAGCAGGAAGGTAGATCAGTCGGTTAGCAGGGAGGTAGGTCAGTCGGTTAGCAGGGAGACAGGTCAGTCGGTTAGCAGGAAGGTAGATCAGTCGGTTAGCAGGGAGGTAGGTCAGTCGGTTAGCAGGGAGGTACGTTAGTCGGTTAGCAGGGAGGTAGGTCTGTCGGTTAGCAGGGAGGTACGTTAGTCGGTTAGCAGGGAGGTAGGTCAGTCGGTTAGCAGGGAGGTAGGTCAGTCGTTTAGCACGGAGGTAGGTCAGTCGGTTAGCTGGGAGGAACGTTAGTCGGTTAGCAGTGAGGTAGGTCAGTCGGTTAGCAGGGAGGTAGGTCAGTCGGTTAGGAGGGAGGTAGGTCAGTCGGTTAGCAGGGAGGTAGGTCAGTCGCTGAGCAGTGAGGTAGGTCAGTGGGTTAGCAGAGAGGTGCGTTAGTCGGTTAGCAGGGAGGTAGGTCAGTCGGTTAGCTGGGAGGTAGGTCAGTCGGTTAGCTTGGAGGTAGATCAGTCGGTTAGCTGGGAGGTACGTTAGTCGGTTAGCATGGAGGTAGGTCAATCGGTTAGCAGGAAGGTACGTTAGTCGGTTAGCAGGGAGGCAGGTCAGTCGGTTAGCAGGGAGGTAGGTCAGTCGGTTAGCAGGGAGGTAGGTCAATCGGTTAGCAGTGAGGTAGATCAGTCGGTTCGCAGGGAGGTACGTTAGTCGGTTATTAGGGGGGGTAGGTCAGTCGGTTACCTGGGAGGTAGGTCAGTCGGTTACCTGGGAGGTAGGTCAGTCGGTTAGCAGTGAGGTAGGTCAGTCGGTTCGCAGGGAGGTACGTTAGTCGGTTATCAGGGGGGGGTAGGTCAGTCGGTTACCTGGGAGGTAGGTCAGTCGGTTAGCTGGGAGGTAGGTCAGTCGGTTAGCTGGGAGGTAGGTCAGTCGGTTAGCTGGGAGGTAGGTCAGTCGGTTGACAAGGAGGTAGGTCAGTTGGCTGGCAGGGAAGCAGGTCAGTCTACTGGCAGGGAGTTAGGGCAGTCGGCTGGCAGGGAGGTTGGTTAGTCGGTTGGCAGGGAGGTAAGTCAATTGGCTGGCAGAAAGGTAGGTCATTCGTTTGGCAGGGAGGAAGGTCAGTCGGTTAGCTGGGAGGTAGGTCAGTCAGTTAGCAGGGAGGTAGGTCAGTCGGTTAGCTGGGAGGTAGGTCAGTCGGTTAGCTGGGAGGTGCGTTAGTCGGTTAGCAGGGAGATAGGTCAATCGGTTAGCTGGGAGGTAGATCAGTCGGTTAGCTGGGAGGTAGATCAGTCGGTTAGCTGGGAGGTAGGTCAGTCGGTTAGCAGGGAGGTAGGTCAGTCGGTTAGCAGGGAGGTAGGTCTGTCGGTTAGCTGGGAGGTACGTTAGACAGAAGGGAGGTAGGTCAGTCGGTTAGCAAGGACGTAGGTCAGTCGGTTAGCAGGGAGGTAGGTCAGTCGGTAAGCTAGGAGGTAGGTCAGTCGGTTAGCAGGGAGGTACGTTAGTCGGTTAGCAGGGAGGTAGGTCAGTCGGTTAGTAGGGAGGTAGGTAAGTCGGTTAGCAGGGAGATATGTCAGTCGGTTAGCAGGGAGGTACGTTAGTCGGTTAGCAGGGAGGTAGGTCAATCGGTTAGCAGGGAGGTAGGTCAATCGGTTAGCAGTGAGGTAGGTCAGTCGGTTAGCAGGGAGGTACGTTAGTCGGTTATCAGGGGGGGTAGGTCAGTCGGTTAGCTGGGAGGTAGGTCAGTCGGTTAGTTGGGAGGTAGGTCAGTCGGTTAGCTGTTAGGTAGGTCAGTCGGTTAGCTGGGAGATAGGTCAGTCGGTTGACAAGGAGGTAGGTCAGTCGGCTGGCAGGGAAGTAGGTCAGTCTACTGGCAGGGAGTTAGGGCAGTCGGCTGGCAGGGAGGTAGGTTAGTCGGTTGGCAGGGAGGTAAGTAAGTTGGCTGGCAGAAAGGTAGGTCATTTGTTTGGCAGGGAGGTAGGTCAGTCGGTTAGCAGGGAGGTAGGTCAGTCGGTTAGCAGGGAGGTACATCAGTCGGTTAGCAGGGAGGTACGTTAGTCGGATAGCAGGGAGATAGATCAGTCGGTTAGCAGGGAGGTAGGTCAGTCGGTTAGCAGGGAGGTAGGTCAGTCGGTTAGCAGGGAGGTACGTTAGCCAGTAAGCAGGGAGGTACGTTAGTCGGATAGCAGGGAGATAGATCAGTCGGTTAGCAGGGAGGTAGGTCAGTCGGTTAGCAGAGAGGTAGGTCAGTCGGTTAGCAGGGAGGTACATCAGTCGGTTAGCAGGGAGGTACGTTAGACGGATAGCAGGGAGATAGATCAGTCCGTTAGCAGGGAGGTAGGTCAGTCGGTTAGCAGGGAGGTAGGTCAGTCGTTTAGCACGGAGGTAGGTCAGTCGGTTAGCTGGGAGGAACGTTAGTCGGTTAGCAGTGAGGTAGGTCAGTCGGTTAGCAGGAAGGTACGTTAGTCGGTTAGCAGGGAGGCAGGTCAGCCGGTTAGCAGGGAGGTAGTTCAGTCGGTTTAGCAGGAAGGTAGGTCAGTCGGTTAGCAGAGAGGTAGGTCAGTCGGTTAGCAGGGAGGTAGGTCAGTCTATTAGATGGGAGGCAGGTCAGTCGGTTAGCTGGGAGGTAGGTCAGTCGGTTAGTAAGGAGGTAGGTCAGTCGGTTAGCAGGGAGGTAGACCAGTCGGTTAGCAGAGAGGCAGGTCAGTCGGTTATCAGGGAGGTAGGTCAGTCGGTTAGCTGGGAGGTAGGTCAGTCGGTTAGCTGGGAGGTGCGTTAGTCGGTTAGCAGGGAGATAGGTCAGTGGGTTAGCTGGGAGGTAGGTCAGTCGGTTAGCAGGGAGGTACGTTAGTCGGTTAGCAGGGAGGTAGGTCAATCGGTTAGCAGGGAGGTAGGTCAATCGGTTAGCAGTGAGGTAGGTCAGTCGGTTAGCAGGGAGATACGTTAGTCGGTTATCAGGGGGGGTAGGTCAGTCGGTTAGCTGGGAGGTAGGTCAGTCGGTTAGTTGGGAGGTAGGTCAGTCGGTTAGCTGTTAGGTAGGTCAGTCGGTTAGCTGGGAGATAGGTCAGTCGGTTGACAAGGAGGTAGGTCAGTCGGCTGGCAGGGAAGAAGGTCAGTCTACTGGCAGGGAGTTAGGGCAGTCGGCTGGCAGGGAGGTAGGTTAGTCGGTTGGCAGGGAGGTAAGTAAGTTGGCTGGCAGAAAGGTAGGTCATTTGTTTGGCAGGGAGGTAGGTCAGTCGGTTAGCAGGGAGGTAGGTCAGTCGGTTAGCAGGGAGGTACATCAGTCGGTTAGCAGGGAGGTACGTTAGTCGGATAGCAGGGAGATAGATCAGTCGGTTAGCAGGGAGGTAGGTCAGTCGGTTAGCAGGGAGGTAGGTCAGTCGGTTAGCAGGGAGGTACGTTAGCCAGTAAGCAGGGAGGTACGTTAGTCGGATAGCAGGGAGATAGATCAGTCGGTTAGCAGGGAGGTAGGTCAGTCGGTTAGCAGAGAGGAAGGTCAGTCGGTTAGCAGGGAGGTACATCAGTCGGTTAGCAGGGAGGTACGTTAGACGGATAGCAGGGAGATAGATCAGTCCGTTAGCAGGGAGGTAGGTCAGTCGGTTAGCAGGGAGGTAGGTCAGTCGTTTAGCACGGAGGCAGGTCAGTCGGTTAGCTGGGAGGAACGTTAGTCGGTTAGCAGTGAGGTAGGTCAGTCGGTTAGCAGGAAGGTACGTTAGTCGGTTAGCAGGGAGGCAGGTCAGCCGGTTAGCAGGGAGGTAGGTCAGTCGGTTTAGCAGGAAGGTAGGTCAGTCGGTTAGCAGAGAGGTAGGTCAGTCGGTTAGCAGGGAGGTAGGTCAGTCTATTAGATGGGAGGCAGGTCAGTCGGTTAGCTGGGAGGTAGGTCAGTCGGTTAGTAAGGAGGTAGGTCAGTCGGTTAGCAGGGAGGTAGACCAGTCGGTTAGCAGAGAGGCAGGTCAGTCGGTTAGCAAGGAGGTAAGTCAGCCGATTAGCTGGGAGGTAGGTCAGTCAGTTAGCAGGGAGGTAGGTCAGTCGGTTAGCTGGGAGGTAGGTCAGTCGGTTAGCTGGGAGGTGCGTTAGTCGGTTAGCAGGGAGATAGGTCAGTGGGTTAGCTGGGAGGTAGGTCAGTCGGTTAGCAGGGAGGTAGGTCAGTCGGTTAGCAGGGAGGTAGGTCAGTCGGTTAGCAGGTAGGTACATCAGTCGGTTAACAGGGAGGTACGTTAGTCGGATAGCAGGGAGATAGATCAGTCGGTTAGTAGGGAGGTAGGTCAGTCGGTTAGCAGGGAGGTACGTTATCCGGTAAGCAGGGAGGTAGGTCAGTCGGTTAGCAGGGAGGTAGGTCAGTCGTTTAGCACGTAGGTCAGTCGGTTAGCTGGGAGGAACGTTAGTCGGTTAGCAGTGAGGTAGGCCAGTCGGTTAGCAGGGAGGTAGGTCAGTCGGTTAGCAGGGAGGTAGGTCAGTCGGTTAGCAGGGAGGTAGGTCAGTCGCTGAGCAGTGAGGTAGGTCAGTCGGTTAGCAGAGAGGTGCGTTAGTCGGTTAGCAGGGAGGTAGATCAGTCGGTTTGCTGGGAGGTAGGTCAGTCGGTTAGCTTGGAGGTAGGTCAGTCGGTTAGCTGGGAGGTACGTTAGTCGGTTAGCATGGAGGTAGGTCAGTCGGTTAGCAGGAAGGTACGTTAGTCGGTTAGCAGGGAGGCAGGTCAGTCGGTTAGCAGGGAGATAGGTCAGTCGGTTAGCATGGAGGTAGGTCAGTCGGGAAGCAGGGAGGTACGTTAGTCTGTTAGCAGGGAGGTAGGTCAGTCGGTTAGCAGGGAGGTACGTTAGTCGGTTAGCAGGGAGGTAGGTCAGTCGGTTAGCAGGGAGGTAGGTCAGTCGGTTAGCAGGGAGGTATGTTAGTTGGTTAGCAGGGAGGTAGGTCAGTCGGTTAGCAGGGAGGTCAGTCGGTTAGCAGGGAGGTACGTTAGTCGGTTAGCAGGGAGTTAGGTTAGTAGGTTAGCAGGGAGGTAGGTCAGTCGGTTAGCAGGGAGGTAGGTCAGTCGGTTAGCAGGGAGGTAGGTCAATCGGTTAGCAGGGAGGTAGGTCAATCGGTTAGCTGGGAGGTAGGTCAGTCGGCTAGCAGGGAGGTAGGTCAGTCGGTTAGCAGGGAGGTAGGCCAGTCGGTTAGCAGGGAGGTGGGACAGTCGATTTGCTGGGAGGTAGGTCAGTCGGTTAGCAGGGAGGTGGGACAGTCGATTTGCTGGGAGGTAGGTCAGTCGGTTAGCTGGGAGGTACGTTTGTCGGTTAGCAGGGAGGTAGGTCAGTCGGTTAGCAGGGAGGTAGGTCAGTCGGTTAGCTGGTAGGTACGTTAGCCGGTTAGCAGGGAGGTAGGTCAGTCGGTTAGCAGGGAGGTAGGTCAGTCGGTTAGCAGGGAGGTAGGTCAGTCGGTTTGCAGGGAGGTAGGTCAGTCGGTTTAGCAGGAAGGTAGGTCAGTCGGTTAGCAGAGAGGTAGGTCAGTCGGTTAGCAGGGAGGTAGGTCAGTCTGTTAGATGGGAGGTAGGTCAGTCGGTTAGCTGTTAGGTAGGTCAGTCGGTTAGCTGGGAGGTAGGTCAGTCGGTTGACAAGGAGGTAGGTCAGTCGGCTGGCAGGGAAGTAGGTCAGTCTACTGGCAGGGAGTTAGGGCAGTCGGCTGGCAGGGAGGTAGGTTAGTCGGTTGGCAGGGAGGTAAGTAAGTTGGCTGGCAGAAAGGTAGGTCATTTGTTTGGCAGGGAGGTAGGTCAGTCGGTTAGCAGGGAGGTAGGTCAGTCGGTTAGCAGGGAGGTACATCAGTCGGTTAGCAGGGAGGTACGTTAGTCGGATAGCAGGGAGATAGATCAGTCGGTTAGCAGGGAGGTAGGTCAGTCGGTTAGCAGGGAGGTAGGTCAGTCGGTTAGCAGGGAGGTACGTTAGCCAGTAAGCAGGGAGGTACGTTAGTCGGATAGCAGGGAGATAGATCAGTCGGTAAGCAGGGAGGTAGGTCAGTCGGTTAGCAGAGAGGTAGGTCAGTCGGTTAGCAGGGAGGTACATCAGTCGGTTAGCAGGGAGGTACGTTAGACGGATAGCAGGGAGATAGATCAGTCCGTTAGCAGGGAGGTAGGTCAGTCGGTTAGCAGGGAGGTAGGTCAGTCGTTTAGCACGGAGGTAGGTCAGTCGGTTAGCTGGGAGGAACGTTAGTCGGTTAGCAGTGAGGTAGGTCAGTCGGTTAGCAGGAAGGTACGTTAGTCGGTTAGCAGGGAGGCAGGTCAGCCGGTTAGCAGGGAGGTAGGTCAGTCGGTTAGCATGGAGGTAGGTTAGTCGGGAAGCAGGGAGGTACGTTAGTCTGTTAGCAGGGAGGTAGGTCAGTCGGTTAGCAGGGAGGTACGTTAGTCGGTTAGCAGGGAGGTAGGTCAGTCGGTTAGCAGGGAGGTATGTTAGTCGGTTAGCAGGGAGGTAGGTCAGTCGGTTAGCAGGGAGGGAGGTTAGTCGGTTAGCAGGGAGGTACGTTAGTCGGTTAGCAGGGAGGTAGGTTAGTCGGTTAGCAGGGAGGAAGGTCAGTCGGTTAGCAGGGAGGTAGATCAATCGGTTAGCAGGGAGGTAGGTCAGTCGGTTAGCAGGGAGGTGGGACAGTCGATTTGCTGGGAGGTAGGTCAGTCGGTTAGCAGGGAGGTAGGTCAGTCGGTTAGCAGGGAGGCGGGTCAGCCGGTTAGCTGGGAGGTTCGTTAGTCGGTTAGCAGGGAGGTAGGTCAGTCGGTTAGCTGGTAGGTACGTTAGCCGGTTAGCAGGGAGGTAGGTCAGTCGGTTAGCAGGGAGGTAGGTCAGTCGGTTTAGCAGGAAGGTAGGTCAGTCGGTTAGCAGAGAGGTAGGTCAGTCGGTTAGCAGGGAGGTAGGTCAGTCTATTAGATGGGAGGCAGGTCAGTCGGTTAGCTGGGAGGTAGGTCAGTCGGTTAGTAAGGAGGTAGGTCAGTCGGTTAGCAGGGAGGTAGACCAGTCGGTTAGCAGAGAGGCAGGTCAGTCGGTTAGCAAGGAGGTAAGTCAGCCGATTAGCTGGGAGGTAGGTCAGTCAGTTAGCAGGGAGGTAGGTCAGTCGGTTAGCTGGGAGGTAGGTCAGTCGGTTAGCTGGGAGGTGCGTTAGTCGGTTAGCAGGGAGATAGGTCAGTCGGTTAGCTGAGAGGTAGGTCAGTCGGTTAGCAGGGAGGTAGGTCAGTCGGTTAGCAGGGAGGTAGGTCAGTCGGTTAGCAGGTAGGTACATCAGTCGGTTAACAGGGAGGTACGTTAGTCGGATAGCAGGGAGATAGATCAGTCGGTTAGCAGGGAGGTAGGTCAGTCGGTTAGCAGGGAGGTACGTTATCCGGTAAGCAGGGAGGTAGGTCAGTCGGTTAGCAGGGAGGTAGGTCAGTCGTTTAGCACGTAGGTCAGTCGGTTAGCTGGGAGGAACGTTAGTCGGTTAGCAGTGAGGTAGGCCAGTCGGTTAGCAGGGAGGTAGGTCAGTCGGTTAGCAGGGAGGTAGGTCAGTCGGTTAGCAGTGAGGTAGGTCAGTCGGTTAGCAGAGAGGTGCGTTAGTCGGTTAGCAGGGAGGTAGATCAGTCGGTTTGCTGGGAGGTAGGTCAGTCGGTTAGCTTGGAGGTAGGTCAGTCGGTTAGCTGGGAGGTACGTTAGTCGGTTAGCATGGAGGTAGGTCAGTCGGTTAGCAGGAAGGTACGTTAGTCGGTTAGCAGGGAGGCAGGTCAGTCGGTTAGCAGGGAGGTAGGTCAGTCGGTTAGCATGGAGGTAGGTCAGTCGGGAAGCAGGGAGGTACGTTAGTCTGTTAGCAGGGAGGTAGGTCAGTCGGTTAGCAGGGAGGTACGTTAGTCGGTTAGCAGGGAGGTAGGTCAGTCGGTTAGCAGGGAGGTAGGTCAGTCGGTTAGCAGGGAGGTATGTTAGTTGGTTAGCAGGGAGGTAGGTCAGTCGGTTAGCAGGGAGGTAGGTCAATCGGTTAGCAGGGAGGTAGGTCAATCGGTTAGCTGGGAGGTAGGTCAGTCGGCTAGCAGGGAGGTAGGTCAGTCGGTTAGCAGGGAGGTAGGTCAGTCGGTTAGCAGGGAGGTAGGCCAGTCGGTTAGCAGGGAGGTGGGACAGTCGATTTGCTGGGAGGTAGGTCAGTCGGTTAGCTGGGAGGTACGTTTGTCGGTTAGCAGGGAGGTAGGTCAGTCGGTTAGCAGGGAGGTAGGTCAGTCGGTTAGCTGGTAGGTACGTTAGCCGGTTAGCAGGGAGGTAGGTCAGTCGGTTAGCAGGGAGGTAGGTCAGTCGGTTAGCAGGGAGGTAGGTCAGTCGGTTTGCAGGGAGGTAGGTCAGTCGGTTTAGCAGGAAGGTAGGTCAGTCGGTTAGCAGAGAGGTAGGTCAGTCGGTTAGCAGGGAGGTAGGTCAGTCTGTTAGATGGGAGGCAGGTCAGTCGGTTAGCTGGGAGGTAGGTCAGTCGGTTAGCAAGGAGGTAGGTCAGTCGGTTAGCAGGGAGGTAGGCCAGTCGGTTAGCAGAGAGGCAGGTCAATCGGTTAGCAGGGAGGTAGGTCAGCCGATTAGCTGGGAGGTAGGTCAGTCAGTTAGCAGGGAGGTAGGTCAGTCGGTTAGGTGGGAGATAGGTCAGTCGGTTAGCTGGGAGGTGAGTTAGTCGGTTAGCAGGGAGATAGGTCAGTCGGTTAGCTGGGAGGTAGATCAGTCGGTTAGCTGGGAGGTAGGTCAGTCGGTTAGCTGGGAGGTAGGTCAGTCGGTTAGCAGGGAGGTAGGTCAGTCGGTTAGCAGGGAGGTAGGTCAGTTGGTTAGCTGGGAGGTAGGTCTGTCGGTTAGCTGGGAGGTACGTTAGTCAGAAGGGAGGTAGATTAGTCGGTTAGCAGGGAGGTAGGTCAGTCGGTTAGCAAGGAGGTAGGTCAGTCGGTTAGCAGGGAGGTAGGTCAGTCGGTTAGCTGGGAGGTAGGTCAGTCGGTTAGCAGGGAGGTACGTTAGTCGGTTAGCAGGGAGGTATGTCAGTCGGTTAGTAGGGAGGTACGTTAGTCGGTTAGCAGGGAGATATGTCAGTCGGTTAGCTGGGAGGTGAGTTAGTCGGTTAGCAGGGAGATAGGTCAGTCGGTTAGCTGGGAGGTAGATCAGTCGGTTAGCTGGGAGGTAGGTCAGTCGGTTAGCTGGGAGGTAGGTCAGTCGGTTAGCAGGGAGGTAGGTCAGTCGGTTAGCAGGGAGGTAGGTCAGTTGGTTAGCTGGGAGGTAGGTCTGTCGGTTAGCTGGGAGGTACGTTAGTCAGAAGGGAGGTAGATTAGTCGGTTAGCAGGGAGGTAGGTCAGTCGGGTTAGCAGCGAGGTAGGTCAGTCGGTTAGCAAGGAGGTAGGTCAGTCGGTTAGCAGGGAGGTAGGTCAGTCGGTTAGCTGGGAGGTAGGTCAGTCGGTTAGCAGGGAGGTACGTTAGTCGGTTAGCAGGGAGGTATGTCAGTCGGTTAGTAGGGAGGTACGTTAGTCGGTTAGCAGGGAGATATGTCAGTCGGTTAGCAGGGAGGTACGTTAGTCGGTTAGCAGGGAGGTAGGTCAATCGGTTAGCAGGGAGGTTGGTCAGTCGGTTAGCAGTGAGGTAGGCCAGTCGGTTAGTAGGGAGGTACGTTAGTCGGTTAGCAGGGAGATATGTCAGTCGGTTAGCAGGGAGGTACGTTAGTCGGTTAGCTGGGAGGTAGGTCAGTCGGTTAGCTGGGAGGTAGGTCAGTCGGTTAGCTGGGAGGTAGGTCAGTCGGTTAGCTGGAAGGTAGGTCAGTCGGTTGACAAGGAGGTAGGTCAGTCGGCTGGCAGGGAAGTAGGTCAGTCTACTGGCAGGGAGTTAGGGCAGTCGGCTGGCAGGGAGGTAGGTTAGTCGGTTGGCAGGGAGGTAAGTCAGTTGGCTGGCAGAAAGGTAGGTCATTCGTTTGGCAGGGAGGTATATCAGTCGGCTGGCAGCGAGGTAGGTCAGTCGGCTGGCAGAAGGATGATCGACTTGTAAAGAGGGTGGACGGCTGGAGGTAGAGAAACCAATTAACAGTGTGCAACAGACGTGAAGAACAGAGTCTATACTCAGTGCAAGAAGCAGGAAGTAAGATGAAAGTTTGACACTGACGGCGACAATTGGGGCAGGGAACGTGGCAGGTAGGGCAGGGAACGTGGCAGGTAGGGCAGGGAACGTGGCAGGTAGGGCAGGGAACGTGGCAGATAGGGCAGTGAATGTGGCAGGTAGGGCAGGGAATGTGGCAGGTGGCAGGGAACGCGGCAGGTTGGGCAGGGTACGTGGCAGGTAGAGCAGGGAATGTGGCAGGTAGGGCAGGGAATGTGGCAGGTAGGGTAGGGAACGTGGCAGATATGGCAGGGGATGTGGCAGGTAGGGCAGGGAACGTGGCAGGTAGGGCATGGAACGTGTCAGGTAGGGCAGGGAACGTGGCAGGTAGGGCAGGGAACTTGTCAGGTAGGGCAGGGAACGTGGCACGTAGGGCAGAGAATGTGGCAGGTAGGGCAGGGAATGTGGCAGGTAGGGCAGGGAATGTAGCAGGTAGGGCAGGGAACGTGGCAGGTAGGGCAGGGAACGTGGAAGGTAGGGCAGGGAACGTGGCAGGTAGGGCAGGGAATGTGGTAGGTAGGGCAGGGAATGTGGCAGGTAGGGCAGGGAATGTGGCAGGTAGGGCAGGGAATGTGGCAGGTAGGGCAGGGAACGTGGCAGGTAGGGCAGGGAATGTGGCAGGTAGGGCAGGGAATGTGGCAGGTAGGGTAGGGAATGTGGCAGGTAAGGCAGGGAATGTGGCAGGTAGGGTAGGGAATGTGGCAGGTAGGGTAGGGAATGTGGCAGGTAAGGCAGGGAATGTGGCAGGTAAGGCAGGGAATGTGGCAGGTAAGGCAGGGAATGTGGCAGGTAAGGCTGGGAATGTGGCAGGCAAGGCAGGGAATGTGGCATGTAGGATAGGGAATGTGGCATGTAAGGCAGGGAATGTGGTAGGTAAGGCAGGGAGTGTGGTAGGTAAGGCAGGGAATGTGGCAGGTTAGGCAGGGAATGTGGCTGGTTAGGCAGGGAATGTGGCAGGTAAGGCAGGGAATGTGGCAGGTAAGGGCAGGGAATGTGACAGGGAGGGCAGAGAATGTGGCAGGTAAGGCAGGGAATGTGGCAAGTAGGGTAGGGAATGTGGCAGGTAGGGCAGGGAATATGGCAGGTAGAGCAGGGAATGTGACAGGTAGGGCAGGGAATATAGCAGGTAAGGCAGGGAATATGGCAGGTAGGACATGGAATGCAGCAGGTAAGGCAGGGAATATGGCAGGTAGGGCAGGGAATATGGCAGGTAGAGCAGGGAATATGGCAGGTAGAGCAGGGAATGTGGCAGGTAGGGCAGGGAATATGGCAGGTAAGGCAGGGAATATGGCAGGTAGGACATGGAATGCAGCAGGTAAGGCAGGGAATGTGGCGGGTAGGGCAGGGAATATGGCAGGTAGGGCAGGGAATGTGGCAGGTAGGGCAGGGAATGTGGCAGGTAGGGCAGGGAATATGGCAGGTAGGGCAGAGAATGTGGCAGGTAGTGCAGGAAATATGGCAGGTTGGGCAGGGAATATGGCAGGTAGGGCAGGGAATATGACAGGTAGTTCAGGGAATATGGCAGGTAGGGAAGGGAATATGGCAGGTAAGGCAGGGAATATGGCAGGTAGGGTAGGGAATGTGGGAGGTAGGGCAGAGAATATGGCAGTTAGGGCAGTGAATATGGCTGGTAGGGCAGGGAATATGGCTGGTAGGGCAGGGAATATGGCAGGTAGGGCAGGGAATGTAGGAGGTAGGGCAGGGAATATGGCAGGTAGGGCAGGGAATATGGCAGGTAGGGCAGGGAATATGGCAGGTAGGGCAGGGAATATGGCAAGTAGGGCAGTGAATCTGTTAGGGAGGGAGAGAGAGTTGTCGGTAAACGTGGAGGAGCGTAGGTAGGCAGCGTGTTTGGCAGCAAGGTAATGACGGTGATAAAGGGCGGTAGGAAGGGCTTCGGGGAAGGCGGCAGGCAGGGTGGTAGGGAGGGTGTGTAGGTGTGGGCGGTATGTCATCAACATGCAGTACGTCTGGAATACGTAAGGATGTGATTACGTGCATAATAACGTTGCTTAACGTCTTTATCCTTCCTAATCCTCAGTGTAAAGTGAGAATATTGTCAAATTGTCTGATATATTTTCCCCTGTGTGGTTTATTTGAACGTTTCTAGATTATCTGATATATTGGTAGTGTAAAATATTGTTTTAGTGCCTCTGTCTACAAACTTTGCATTGCATGTGACATCTTTAAGATTGTTGATCTTGTAACTTTCTTCTAAGATATTTTTATTTGACATATTGCATTTTGATTGGGAATGGATCCGCTATTTCCAGTCTGTAATATTCTGTTTATTCAGAATCGCTTACCAGCTATTTTCTATCAGTAGAGATTTAAACTTCTGCTTGAGATACCAAAATTGCTTTTGATTATTGTTAATTAAGCCAAGTGAAAAGAAATCCTCAAAAGACTGTCTTTAGTACTGTTGTCAAACATTTGTGCATATTTGTGTCTGGCTTCATATATAAGTTTGTTACATTCAGACCTCAGCTCCTGAAAACCAGTAATGATGATAGGGAGTATTTAATGATTCTTTATATTTTGCATTTACACGGCTGACTGTTGAAAGAAAAAGGTGTATATGACAGGCACAGTGGTGGAGACAGTTGCTAGAGTCAAGAGATTGCACAAACCTTTTGTTTTCACATTTTCCTTAGGGTATCTCGTCAGTTTAAGTTTTGTAAGTTTTAAGCCCAAAGACGTGAAATATCTGTTGGCTCATCTATGGTTTTGGTTCTGTCGTCAAATCTGGATATTTTGCGGACAGTAATATATTACTTTTTATCCAGTTCTACATTTACTCTTTTAATCACATCTAATAGCTCATTCCAATTAACAATAATATTGCTTTCATGTATTTTATCAAAGTCAGCTGCTTTTCAGTATATTCGGACATCTTTTAAAATATTTTTTTTTTTAACATAATATCTGAAAAGTAATTAGTTCATTTCTATATTCACAAATCTTCTTTTATATACTCATTAACTAGTAGTAATTAATTTTGTCAACTAATCACCATCGTTGTTGCAAGCTGGGTTAATTCATTCATAACAATAGTGTTTACTCCTCTGTTTACTACGTCTGATATGCCATGTGTGACTTCTGCCCAGCAGAGAGAGTATAGAAACTTTTTCTCCAACTGTACCTTAGAAGACTGGAGGGGTCGCATCTTGGGGGGTTATAGTATACCTTAGAGAGGGCTGGGGCTTTGAAATGAGCAAAGGTAGGATAACAGCTCTTAGCCTGTAAAGCTGATTTGTGTAAAAAAAATCATTAGTGAAAAAAAATCCTCTTAGAAAATCAGTGATTTAATACACTAAGTGGTAACTCATTAAGCATAGGTCTAATACTTTTAAAAGACCTACCATTAATATACGAGGGATTTACCAGCAACGTTCAATAAAGAACTTAAGTTCATATAAAAATCGTAATTATCCTTGATGTGGGAATTACATAGGACAGTGTTCAACGAGCAACAACGTCTTATCTGACTGGACCATCAAGACGAAAGTTCAGTTTGAGTTCTGTCGTCGAGGTAATGTTCTTCAGAACAATCAAAAAAAGAAAAAAACAATCAATAAACCCTTTAAAAGGTAAGTATTATCATCAAGATTTCCATCATCATCATCACCATCGTTCCCATCATCATTCCCAACAACAAATTTGATCATCACGACTGTTTACAAACAAAACTATTCAGTTTAATCTTGGATGTTCGGACATGTAATATTATGCAATAAAAACCTTACTGACTGACAATTATGGCTTAATTTTTTTATTAAATGTTGTTTCCAAATGCAGATCCAATTACATAATGTTTTCTCAATTGGTTAGGCTTTTAACGTTCGAACTTTTAAATCTGTTCTAGAAAAACTTGTACAATATCGATATTTCGTTACATGAAAGAAAAATGACTGATTTTTGATAAATCAAAGTTGCTTAAAAGCAAAATCTGTTTCTACAACGTCATTAAGTCTTCCAAATTGGGTACTTTTCTGCCTGACATTTTTTTTTACCTTCCTGAAAGATTTTCGTGTATACATTGAGAAGATTCATAAGTTCAGCTTCAAATAGTTGATGTTGTACTGGAGTTAAGGTAAGATTCATTTAATACTTTTCATGTATAGCTGTTGTCTGGTCAAATTTAAACACTCTTTTCACAGATTTTGTTTCAGTTGCGATAGTTTAGAAAATATTTATATTCACTTCCCTCTGTACGATTTCACTGAAATTTTTACCACAGAATCTAGGCATGTCAGAAGAGACTGTGTATTTTTTTAATCAAGATCGTTCAATAAATAACGACATAAAAAAATAAAATGTGAGAAATTGTATATTGTAGCACTTAATGGAACTCAACATCGATATTGCCATAGGCAATATCGAAGTTATTTTTTATAGAATGAAATTATTAATTAATGCCAAACAGAAAATGTCGAAGAGCAATCATGCAATATAATCTTTTATAGTACCAAAAAAAAAATTGTGAAGATGCCTTGACATGTTTTGGGACAATTTTTGCATTTTACACCCATGGTATACAAAAATGGTAAGGATTTTTATCAAAAGGTACATGTAATGTTACAGAACAATGTTCCGTGAATAAATCCTGTAAAATTGATAAAGATCGGTTCAATAATAAAGGGAGCAAATCAATATAATTGCTGAAAATGGACTTTCCAGAAAAATGGAATACATTGAGGCTTAGCTTATGGTGGGTAAAAATATTCCATGTGCCTTATGTTTATTTCTTATGTTTATTAGGAGTAGAAGTGAGCATATATAACATATTTCTGAAGTTCCATGCAGATCCCTCCATGTGGCCACATGTGGGGCGGCCACATGTGGGGTGGCCACATGTGGGGTGGCCACATCTGCAGTGGCCACATGTGGGGCGGCCACATCTGCAGTGGCCACATCTGGGGCGGCCACATCTGCAGTGGCCACATCTGGGGCGGCCACATCTGCAGTCGTCACAGGGGTTACACTCATACATGGTGAGGTCGTCACATATGTAACTGTGGGTGTGGTGACGACAGATGTATATATAGGCGTAGGGTTGATCAATGTGGCCATAGTGGTGATGGTGGTGGCCACAGATACGTCACTTCGTTTCCGCTTCCTCGATGTTGTAGGTTTGCGGCTTGAAGTGGCCACATCTGGTGTGGCCCCGGACTTGGTGGCCACATCTGGAGTGGCCCCGGACTTGGTGGCCACATCTGGAGTGGCCCCGGACTTGGTGGCCACATCTGGAGTGGCCCCGGACTTGGTGGCCACATCTGGAGTGGCCCCGGACTTGGTGGCCACATCTGGAGTGGCCCCGGACTTGGTGGCCACATCTGGAGTGGCCCCGGACTTGGTGGCCACATCTGGAGTGGCCCCGGACTTGGTGGCCACATCTGGAGTGGCCCCGGACTTGGTGGCCACATCTGGAGTGGCCCCGGACTTGGTGGCCACATCTGGAGTGGCCCCGGACTTGGTGGCCACATCTGGAGTGGCCCCGGACTTGGTGGCCACATCTGGAGTGGCCCCGGACTTGGTGGCCACATCTGGAGTGGCCCCGGACTTCCTGGCCACACTCTTCCTTTTTCCCTTGCTTTGCTTAGCACATGCCTTCACAGGAGAAGTATTCAGAAGTTCACCAGCTGAAACTAATTCTTCATTTTCTGAGGAGTCAGAGGGTAGTAATGGCGTCGTGGCGTCACCTGCTGCTGCTTGTTTTAGCGGTTTCTTCATTCGCAGTCTTTGCATCCTCAACATCACAGTCCTCTTCATGTTCAATGAGTGAATACTCTTCTTACGCGGCATTTTGGTGCAAAACTGTACAGAATTGACGGTGAAAATACGTGTCCCAAGGGAGCTGCGCGGTCAATCAAAGCAGCGTAGATTCGCTTCTACCTGACCCTTGGTCGACACTGAGGTTGGTGTGGAGAGTGGAGCTCCTTGCTTCAGCCACCATGAGAGTTACCAATGAGTAATTTGAAGCATTTTGCACAAAAACATAAGAAAAAATTACGGAAAAATACTAAAAATGACAAGAAAATTACAATAAACGAACTACAGGTATGCGTGAGTCAGGATAATGACGTAATTACCCCAATTACTTTAATTACGATAACTTTTTACCTAATTATCGTACAGAGACGAGACATACAACAAGATGTTGCCAGATTGTTGAAATATTTTTGGGTAAGATTAACTCATTTTTTTAAATTTTTCGATTTTTTTCGTCTATTGCCTGGCTCGATGCCTGAACGGCCCCTGAAATTGATATCAGGGCGTGTAGGTGCCAATTTACTAATTTTATTATTAAAATTATGTAGTCTTTTCTCTGTAAAATAACTTAAGAAGAGTTCTCTTTGTCAGTGGCTTCACCCTTCAATGTCTGAGGCATCTTGCAAGGAAGAAATTTCTCGGTAATGTTTTGCATTATTATTGCATATTAACATAGTTCCCAACATAATTTTTTTTTTTTTACACACCATAAAATGCATACGTACGTTTCACTAAACACACACAATACCAAAAGATATAACTGTTTGTGTAACAAATATAACACTGGTGGAAACCCCACTAAACCCATTATAACCTACATGCACATCATACAAACATGTTACATTGATGTTTAAACAATGTTATATAATTTGCATATAAAATATACAATTGATTATAGAAATTCCTACTTAGACACAAATTCAATGATTTACTCTAACACAAATTCATTAACATAATAAATATTATATAAATTGACGATCATATTAATCGTCAGCAATTTCCATCCATTCCATAAGTGTTCAATCTTGATACCTATGAACTACGTTTGTATCACAAACAAAAATCATAATGTTGCTACATATTTATAGGATACAATTGGACGACTCAGGGTAATGTACACGTGTTATATCCCTTTAATACTTTGGTGACTCACAGACTAGATTGAACAGTAACAGGGAAGGGACAAAACATGCATATATATATTGATAAATCTTTTAAAGTTGCTAGAAATACTTTTTACAATCCAAAAAGGGACAACCAACCTTATTCAACTAAAAATATGTTGGTTCTCCCTTACCATCAAAACTTGGTTGATATGCCTTCTCTTCTTAAGACTTTTAATATTAAAGTTGTATTCAAAAATCTTGATACAGTAAAAAAACTTTTGATAAAGAATTCCCCCCAAAATGCTGATGGATGTGTCTATAAGATTCCTTGTAAAATTTGCGATAAAGTTTATTACGGTCAAACTGGTAAAAATCTCGAACTAAGATTAAAACAACATAAATATAGCATTAGAACTGGACAAGATTCCAATGCTCTATTTATTCATGTAAGAGATTTTAACCATCCAATTGATTTTCAAAAAGTTGAGAAAGTAGTATCAAGCAAGTCCATGGTCGACAGGAATATAATTGAATCTTGTTTCATAAAAAGCAGTTTTGACAATAATATGAATATTTCCTTTGGTTTATATAAATTAGATCCATTTATAATTAATAGAATTTGGGAAGAATTTAATAATACACTGGACAAATAATCTTTAAAATTTCTTATTTCTTGGGTAGAATAGTTTGTGGGGTGAGTTGTGCCAAGGACCTATCCAAGTTGGCTCGCCGCGCGTCAGGTGTTTAACCGTTGTGGGATCTGATAGTGAGGTGCCGGCCAGACCCCTCATATAGCTTCCTTGGATGCTTTACTTTCATAGTTCCTTGATAATGTGAGTAGTCACGAAAGCGCTTGGAATTTCTCTATTCTTTCAGAGTGGTTGTTTTGCATATTCTGAAATCACCTGTTTACTGTGATCTTATTGCATATATATATATATATATATATATATATATATATATATATATATATATATATATATATATATATATATATATATATATATATACATACACATATATATACATATGCACGTTTATATACCCAAATATCTGGACCTCCAGAACACAATCAAAAACAAAACTAAGAAAACTAGTGACTCAAGAATACAACGAGTCTTTACACAAAGGAAGCATCAAAAACATAACAAATATGTAAAGGCAC
Organism: Cherax quadricarinatus; assembly: GCF_038502225.1. NCBI lineage: Eukaryota > Metazoa > Arthropoda > Malacostraca > Decapoda > Parastacidae > Cherax > Cherax quadricarinatus. The sequence goes on along the minus strand of NC_091304.1, from coordinate 36,265,982 downwards.
CCCAGTCATTTTGTACACAAAAGGTACAATAAGTAACCCTAACCCCTGAATCTACAACCACACATCCATAACAACTAAAAAACATTCATGCCTAAACTCATATTCACGCAACTCACATCCTTCCCCCCAAGAGACGAGCCAGCTATTGCCCACTGACCTACACGACAACTTATTCGGCATGCCCGTATATTTATCACAGATTCACAAGGGTTTCAAAAGTGAGCCTTTTATAACCGTCCGAAAAACCCTTATCCCACCTCCTCCCATACAATTCCCTATTCCTACACATTGTACGATAAAACGTTATTGCAAGGACACGCCTTCTCACCTCACTGACCCCTTTCCCCCGCATTACCCACGAAATATAAATGTAATCCAAGATAATATAATCTAAAGCCCGTTCAACGTCCTGGTCTAATCCACCGATGTCGAGACTTAACGCACGCAGGACCTGCACTCCTCTGCCTCCCACCCTCTGTACCACCCTACCCAACCAACTCCTGACATCTTCTAAACCTTCGCAAAAATAGACAACGTGAAAAGCCGTGTCTTCCCCACCACAAAACCCACACCCGCCTCCCTCCATGACTCTTCTGGATCGTAGTATTGCCCCTGACGGCAATATACCATGTAAAAAACGAAACATGACTTCACGCACCCTAGGCCGTAATTTCAACTTGCTAAATCTGAGCCATATATTTTCCCACGAGTACATGGGGAACAAACCTTCTACTGGAGCTGCGCACGTACCCCCTAGTAACCTACTTAAAACCCTTATGCGAATGTTCCTCCGTTCCTTTACCATCAACAAAGTTCGTAGTACAATCTCACAATCCCTTAACTCCATTCCCCTATACCACTTTTTCACCCTCGTATATACTTGGTCCATATTTCCCGCCATCACACCCACACGCAAAACCTCCCACTTTAGAAAAACACATTTCACCCTACGCTTTAAGTCCAACAATCCTAAACCTCCTCGACGTACAGGTAACATCATAACCTCACGTTTTAACCAATCACACCTCGATCCCCACAGAAAGGTAAATACTCTTCTCAATATTCCATTGATCGCTGTTCCTGTAATTGGGAATACAGCCGCAACGTGTCACACCTTACTATACAATAAAACGTTAACAACGACCACACGTTGGGCCAGAGTGAGATGTTGGGGCCTCAAAACACTCAGACGACCAATGACCTTTTCCAACATCCTTACTGAATTTTCCTCCCGCGCCACATCCAAATCGTCTCTATAAATAATACCACAAATCTTTAATGACATCGCAGTTGTGTTAACCACGTTACAGCTCACCATTCCACCCCGTTTCCAGGTCCCCAACCCCATGATCATCGACTTTTCACTATTTACCTTCATACCCGTGGCACGTTCAAACACACGCACATCTTCCAACCCTTTCATAGACATTCGTTCACACACCAAAACAGTCGTATCATCCACATAACCTATTAATGCCGGCCAACAATCCCCTTCCCCTACCCCACCCCCACCCCGGGAACTAACTGTGCTCTCAACCATCCTGTAAAAGGGATCCTGAAAACACGCAAATAAGATCTGTGACATAGGGCACCCTTGTCTTAAACCTCTACCCATCTCAAAATCCGTCCCCATACACCCATTTATTTGTACCCTCATCCTTGCCCCCTTATACAGCGTGTTTACCCACCCAACTATTTCTTCTCCATAACCCTGTCTCCGAAGAATACTCTGCAGTGCACCCCTTTCCACTATCATAGGCGGCTCGCCAGTCCAAGGTCAGTAAAGCCGCCCCCTCCCCTCCCCCCTTTGACTCCACAAAACTTCTTATAAGCCCGTGACCTTCTAACATCGACCTGCCCGGCAACCCATACTGCGATGGCGAAACGACCCTCCCCACCACGTATTTTACCCTATTACCCAAAATTTTTGCGAAAACCTTATAGTCTGCACAGAGCAACGATATCGCCCTATACTTCCCAAGGTTTGGCTGCCCTTTGCCTTTCGGGACCAACACCACAACTGCCGTATTCTGCTTATCCCCTAACGTACCCTTCTCCTTCATACAATTTAATAATCTTACCATGAACTTTCCAATCAACTCCCAATGCTGCAAATAAAATTCCACCGGTAAACCATCAATACCCGGGGACTTACCCTTCCTCATTCCGCGTAAAGCAATTTCAATTTCCTCCTCAGTAATAACCCCACCCAAAGCCTTCCTATCACTGTGACCCAAAATGCACTTAGCATACGTGCACACCTTACTTAATTCCACTTCATCCACGCCACTACTAGTCCAGTGTTTTTTATACCATGTATCCGCATATGCACTCATAGCTTTTGTGTTTCGTATCACTTGACCTGCTCTATGGATTCCCATCGTCTCATTTACCTCCAAGCTCGGGATTGCCGTCAGCGCCTGCTTTTGCTTTTGTCTCAACACACACGCGGATGGCCTGTCTCCCCACAAAACTACTTCTAATCCTGCTTGCACCCGCACCGCTTGAAACCGCTCATTATGCAACGTTCGCAAGCTCTCTTTTATGTCTACAATCTCGTCCATGGGGTAAACACCACCAACCGATCCCTGCCCATAACAACTTCGTAATCGATCCTCTAAATAATTCGCTAGCCCATATTTTAAAGTGTTTATACGCCTACCCTCCCTCACATAAAAGGACTTTATCCTTTCCTTTGCCACCGAGTCCCACCACGTTACAATGTCTTCCACCTCAGCTTCCCTTGAAAGCTCATTCCACAGCATAGAAAAACCCTCCAACCCTTCCTCATCACTTAACACACTAATATTTAATTTCCAATAATTCTTATAAATTTCGGCCATTCCCTCCCACCCTACCTCCACTACAACTGCCCTATGATCTGACAAGACCGTCTCCACCGTATTAAAAGACTTTACAACTACTCCCTGAGAAATATACACTCTGTCTAACCTTGCAGCATATCCCCTTCTGATAAAAGTATGTTCTGTTTCCCACACCCCTCCCCCAAACACATCTCTTAATTAACATCCCTCAACAAATCTCTGAGAGGTGCAGACACATGCCCAGCCCCTTTGGGATCGACGTCAGCCGCCCTTATGACACAGTTCCAGTCACCCCCCACTATCGCTACTTCCGGAAGACCACGCAAAAAATAAACAAGGTCCTCACACACAAAATCCGTTCGAACCTTCGTGTCATTCTCCGCAGGGGCATAGACACTTACCAAGTATACACGCTTTCCCATCCAAGTCCCATCCACTCGCAACACCCTCCCCCCACCCCCCTCACATCTCTGCAACACAAACCCCCCACCCCCCTCACATCTCTGCAACACAAACGGGCTCGTCTCTTTTATTAAAAGACCCACACCACCTTTCAAACGGATAGTTGGCAGGGTCAGTACTGTATAACCTGCAACCTGCAACACTTCTCCTTCTTTGAAATTGTGTTCTTGAAGGAAGAGAACATCAATTCTATGTTTGCTAAGAAAACTGCTCAACCAATCTCTCTTTAGTCTAGTACATAAACCGTTAACATTAGCAGTCATACACCTAAGGCCTGTTATATTTTCCACCCTTTCCTCTTCTCCTCCCGTGGTTCACCACTTGATTTGTTACGTCTATGTGTCTTCTTTACAGTACCTTCCCATTCGCCTCCCTTCTTGCGATGGCGTCCCTCATGGCCCCCCCTCCCGACCCCCCCCCTCCCCACCCCTTTCCTCACCCATCCTCTCAGTTTTTTTCCCAGTCCTCTGTGCCGGCGTCAGTACGTCATCCGAATCTGACGTAGCTGCCCGTTTCCTCGTAACGTTCTTATCCTCCATGTCAAGATCCGAGGAAGCTTCACGGTGTACCTCAACTTCCACCTCACAATGAGGTATGAAGTCTCCCGATGTCCCAGTCTCGTCGTCCTTCTGCGAAGTCTCATATTGTTGACAATCCGGACTCAAAGTCTCCAGCTACGTCTTCCGGAGACGGAGCTTCCACCACTTGCGGTGACAAGGTCCTTAAAACTTCGTCTAAATCCTCACCAATACTCAACACGTCATGCCGGGGTACCAATCCAGTAGATGGTATCGGCAACGACTCAGGTGCAGGCAGCTGAGGGAAGGACTCACTCTCATTTCGAAAAGCCTGTTCCACCATCTCACTCCACAAACGACCACGCCCTTCCTCTGACGAACGATGCTCACCATCACGTGTGACTGGGGCTACTTCTTCTTGCACAGGTTTGGTCACGCGTCTGTTCTTTTCGCATGCCGCCGCTATGTGGTCATACTCTCCACAAATGCGACACGTACGCCGCTGTCCAGGATATAAAACCATTACCTGTGTCCTAAAATCTTGAAGATACACATATGACGGTATGGGTTGACGCAATGTCATCTTAAGGCTGAATGTACCTTCCGGCATACCTGTTTAGGCACCCATTATCCACTTACCCTGCTGGGCAGAATGCACAGTTCCATATTTCTCAAATACGTTTCTGAAGTCAGCTTCGTTTGCCTCGAAGGGGACATTCCTCAACTTTATCCAGGTATAATATCGAGACACGTCCACCAGTCTCACACGCACAGCAGGAGTAACGTCAAAACACACATCTTGAAAGCGCGCAACCACCGATTCATAAACTGTCGCAGCAAGCAGTTTCACAAATACTCTATGCGCTCCGATCAGCGCTACCCCATACAATTCACCATCTTGTATGCCGTATGTCTCCCTGATTATCTTGGGTAAGAGTATTTGAGCTGAACTAGGTGTAATCGCACCTCGAAGCAGTTCAATACCAATAGTATTAACGCGTCAGTGGTGACGTGTACTTAGTCAGTGGTGACGTGTACTTAGTCAGTGGTGACGTGTACTTAGCTCTGTGAAGACCTGTTCGTGTGCTCTTCAGTGGTGACCTGTACTTTGAGTGCTGACCTGTACTTTGAGTGCTGACCTGTACTTAAGAAGTGTCTTGTTTGCTCCCGTGGACTGAACCAAGATGCCCTCCATCGAGCAACTTTACCAGCAACTTAAGGAAGAATTGAAGGCAGCGAAGATGGAGATACGGCGATTGACCGAGGAAAACAAGAGGATTCGTAGTAGTCCTCCTGTTTCGAGTCCTCAGGTCAAGAAGGGATCGTGGTCAGTGGCTGGACAGCATGGGACGACGAAGTTGACGATCAAGAAGACGAATGGAAAGCCAGAAACGATGAAGAAGAAAGAGACTGCTGTGGAAACTCCCGTGGAAACCTCCAACGCATTCTCGGTGCTACCCGACGAATGTGAGTCTACTACTGGGATCGTCACGACGAATGACAAGGAAGGTAAGAATATTGTTGTTGTTGGGGATAGCCAGGTTAGATACATGGATAGGGCATTCTGCTTGAAGGACAGGAGTAGGAGACAAAGGGTATGCTTTCCTGGGGCTGGGATGGAGGACATTGTTAGCCGGCTTGACAACATCATGAACGGTAATGGGATCAATCCTATTATTTGCCTCAGTGCTGGAGGTAATGATGTAGGCAAGCGTAGAAGTGAGGATTTAGTTAGAAAGTTCAGGACAGCTATAGACATGATTAGGAAGAAGGGGGGGCGCCCTGTTATATGTGGCATTTTGCCAAGAAGAGGTGTTGGTAATGAATGGTTGTCCAGAGCAATTGGTATTAATTGTTGGCTAGATAAACACTGTAAGGATAATGCAGTACCATTCATTGACAACTGGGACAACTTCTATGGCCGAAATGACATGTATGCCAGGGATGGGGTTCACTTATCCAGGGCAGGTGTGGGTTTTCTTGCTAACTCAGTTGAGGGGGTTGTTAGGACTTTAAACTAGGATTAGTTAGAGGTATGGGTTTAGAAATGATTAATAATGAGTATGGATATATTGACTTATGCTCTGATATTAAGAATCTTAATAGTAACTGTCATGGAGTAACTCTGGGTAATGATAATTTCAGAAATTGTGTAAAAACAAAGATGAATAGGAAAAATGTGCAGAAGAAAAAACATATGATGGTATTTTATGCTAACAGTCGAAGTGCAAGAAATAAAATTAATGAACTACGTTTGGTAGCATGTGCTGGGAACTTTGATATCATTGCATTAACTGAAACGTGGTATGATTTAAAGAGTCGGGATATGACTGCTGAGTGTAATATTCAGGGATTTAAGTTATTCAATGTGGATAGATGTAATGGGAAGGGGGGAGGAGTTGCATTGTATGTTCGAGAAAATATTAATTGTTGCATAAAAAAAGGTATAAAAATAGATGGAGCAGTAACAGAGTCTGTTTGGGTAGAGTTCGTGGAGGGTCAAGAAAAACTAATTCTAGGTGTAATATACCGACCTCCAGGCTTGGATCACGATAGAGGGAGACTTCTTTGGGACGAAATTGTTAGGGCTTCTGGACACAGTAACGTAGTCATAGTAGGGGATTTTAACTTTAGCCAAATTGACTGGAATTCTTTGACAGGTAATCTAGAGTCCAGTGACTTCATGGAAACAGTTCAGGACTGTTTTCTGAAACAGAGTGTAACTGAACCTACCAGGGGTAATAATTTGCTAGACCTAGTCTTGTCAAATAAGGAAACACTAGTGAATAATCTGGAGATCACTGAAGAGCTTGGCGCAAGTGATCACAAATCCATCACCTTTAGCATTAATTGGGAATGCAAGAATAATGATAATACAGTAAAAATCCCCGATTTTCGTTCTGCCGATTATAATGGACTTAGGGAACATCTGTCTAATCTTGATTGGGGTTATCTAGCTAATGATTTTATTGACGATAATCATACTTATGAATATGAAGGGATCTGCTTTTATGATTGTTTTCTTAATAATGTACACAGTGCCCAGAGTATATACATTCCCCAGAGAGAAATTAGGTCTAATAATAACGATCCCAAATGGGTTAACGGGAGGTTAAAGCATCTATTAGGGGAGAAAAGGGGAATTTATAGGCGCATCAGAAGAGGAGAGGTTAACCTTACTGACCATTATGTTCAGCTTAAAAGAGAAGTAAAAAAGGCGATTAGAAAGGCTAAACGTGACTATGAAATTAGAGTCGCTAATGAATCAAAGACTAATCCAAAGGGGTTCTTTCAAGTGTATAGGACGAAGGTGAAGGAAAAAGTAGGACCTCTGAAATCTGGGAATGGACAGCTGACGGATAATGAACTGGAAATGTGTTCCTTATTTAATGACTATTTTTTGTCAGTTTTTACACAGGAAGATGTAAATGAGATTCCAGTAATTAACAATTATTTAGTTCCTGATGAATTTAAGTTAACTAATATTACTGTCACGAGGGACATGGTTACTAAACAGATAGACAAACTGAAACAAAATAAGTCCCCGGGACCCGATGAGTTGTTTTCAAGGGTACTTAAGGAATGCAAGATGGAGCTTAGTCAGCCTTTAACGAGTGTATTCAATGCGTCCATCCTTACCAGTGTTGTGCCAGAGATGTGGAAGATGGCTAATGTGGTTCCTATATTCAAATCAGGGGATAAGTCCACTCCTTCAAATTACCGTCCAATAAGCCTGACATCTATAGTGGGCAAGTTATTAGAATCAATTATAGCTGACATTATCAGAAGTCACCTTGAAGAGCATAACTTGATAAATGAATCTCAGCATGGATTCACGAGAGGTCGTTCCTGCCTGACAAACTTACTGACGTTCTTCAATAGAACATTTGAGGCAGTTGACAGTGATAAGGAATATGATATTGTTTATTTGGATTTTAGTAAAGCCTTCGACAGAGTACCTCACAAGAGACTCTTAAGAAAAGTGGCAGCTCATGGTATAGGAGGTAAAGTTCTAGCATGGATTGAGGCATGGCTTACCAATAGAAAGCAGAGAGTTACCATTAATGGAGTGAAATCTGAATGGGGATTAGTCACTAGTGGCGTTCCACAAGGATCAGTTTTAGGCCCTCTCTTGTTCATAATTTACATTAATGACCTTGATGAAGGGATTACTAGTGACATGAGTAAGTTTGCTGATGATACAAAGATAGGCCGTATAATTCACTCTGAGGAGGATATCAATGAACTCCAGGACGATTTGAACAAATTAATGTCTTGGTCTGAGAAATGGCAGATGAAGTTTAATGTGGATAAGTGTAAGGTACTTGCCCTTGGTAATGAAAATAACCCTCGAAGCTATAATCTAGGTGAAGTAGAGCTTGGTCATACAGAATGTGAAAAAGACTTGGGAGTCATGGTAAGCAGAAATCTAAAGCCAAGACAGCAGTGCCTCAGTGTGCGCAACAAGGCCAACAGATTACTTGGATTTATCTCAAGAAGTATAAGTAACAGAAGTCCAAAAGTTATTTTACAGCTCTATACATCACTAGTGAGGCCTCATTTAGATTATGCTGCTCAGTTTTGGTCCCCTTACTACAGGATGGACATAGACTCATTAGAGAACATACAGAGAAGAATGACTAAAATGATTTACTGTGTAAGGAACCTCCCGTATGAAGATAGACTTAAAGCCTTAAATCTCCACTCTCTGGAGAGGCGTAGAATGAGGGGAGATATCATTGAAGTGTATAAGTGGATGACGGGCATAAACAAGGGAGACATTAATAAAGTACTGAGGGTGTCGAACCAGGTAAGAACCAGGAATAATGGATTTAAGTTGGATAAATTTAGATTTAGAAAGGACATAGGTAAGTACTGGTTTTCTAACAGAGTTGTAGATGCGTGGAACAGTCTTCCCAGTGGGGTGATAGAGGCTAGGACCTTGGGTAGCTTTAAGAAGAGACTGGACAAATATATGAGTGGGAGGGGCTGGGTTTGATTGGTGTTGGGGGGTGCGGGAGTTGTTTCTTGAGTAGCTTTAGGTAGATGTCGTTTTGATAAGGACCTGCCTCGTATGGGCCAGTAGGCCTTCTGCAGTGTTCCCACATTCTTATGTTCTTATGTTCTTAACAAACCGCCATCTTAACACCAGTAATTTCCCAGCGGTGTCAACAGAGACACAACAACACCTCCTCGTACCACTGCTGTCAGATTACTGAGGAGCGTCAGGCAAGGGGGTCTACACAGCCCAAGAGCAATGCAGACAATGGTCATTCCCAACATAATTAATGAATTTGGAGTCGTTGGATTCAAAAATATAACTAGAAAATTACAAGTCTATTAAACAGTGTTTTTCAGGCAATAATTGAAGAATATTTCTTTTAATCAACATCACACCTTTAACGTTGCTATATCTACACATTTTGAAATTGATTGAGACTTTTAGGCGCCAATCTGCTTATTTTATCCTTTAAATTATGAAACTAATTTTTTTTTTATGAACAAATTGGTGATTGTCAGATTCATTAGGCTTCAAACATTCAATGTTATTACATAAGAACATAACATAAGAACATAAGAAAGGAGGAACACTGCAGCAGGCCTGTTGGCCCATACTAGGCAGGTCCTTTACAATTCATCCCACTAACAAAATTTGACCAACCCAATTTTCAATGCTACCCAAGAAATAAGCTCTGATGTGAAAGTCCCACTCAAATCCATCCCCTCCCACTCATGTACTTATCCAACCTAAATTTGAAACTACCTAAAGTCCTAGCCTCAATAACCCAACTAGGTAGACTGTTCCACTCATCAACTACCCTATTTCCAAACTAATACTTTCCTATGTCCTTTCTAAATCTAAACTTATCTAATTTAAATCCATTACTGCGTGTTCTCTCTTGGAGAGACATCCTCAAGACCTTGTTAATATCCCCTAGAGAAAGCATGAGGACTATTATTGAACCTACGTAGGAGGCACCTTAACCTGACCATGTAAACCCATGTGTAAAAGAGAGAGAGAGGGTAAAATAAGCATCAAAATCAAATAAAGCAAATATCTCACTATTATTCAACTATGGTTATCGGTTTTTATATTCTTCGTCAGAGAAAAAACTATTTCTACTTCATACTAATGTTCAAAATTTTAGCTGAAAAACAGTGGATTAATATTGCAAACGGAAGTCGACAACTCATCTACCAGTCATCACCTGTCACAAAGCTAATTACGTGTACACACACATTCATTTATACGTAAATAGTGTTTGATAAGCTGAGGAGTTACCACATGTCTCCATCGGAATTATTTAGTGTCATCTACTGTGCTGCCAACAATACCTATACAGTCACATATACACACATACGAAAAGTGCACATTCATAGATGTAAACATATACGCATCATACATTTATCCATACATACATATTCACATGCATACATACAAACAACAACAACGCACTTTTAAACATTCTCATACATACATGTCTCGCCGAATAGATAAAATTGGTCAATTTGCAAGAATAAAGGTAACACTGGTTATAAATGACCATAATTTTTAAAGGGGTGGACCGGTAAGCCAGCGGAAGGCCTCGGTCAGATGACCAAAAGCTCCAAAGGCGGGTCATCATCTGACTAAGACCCGGGTCAGGAAACATTTGTCCTGTTTCCTGACGAACCTTACCTAACCTAACCTATTTGCAAGAACTCACCTAAAATTAAGTCCTTTCTAAAATTTTCTCTTATACGTTTAAAGATATATTTTTGCATTTATGTAAATGTAAAAAAATAATAATTTTGTAACAAAAGAAATTTACCTAACCTTATTATAACAAGTTCAATTTAATTTAGCCTAATCTAACTAAATATATTTTAGATAAATTTACAATAATTTAATAATAAACAAACACAATAAAAATATATTTTTATCGTTTGGTTCAGAATGATTTATGCGATTTTTTTACATACACGAACTTTCGCTTGTGTATGTAATAATCTCGCAAAAATCATTCCGACCCTAACTAAAAAAAATATATTTAATTGTGTTCGTTTATTATTAAATTATTGTAAATTTATCTAAAGTATACTTAGTTGGATTACGGTAAATTAAACTGCTCTTGTTATAAGAGGGATATATATATATATATATATATATATATATATATATATATATATATATATATATATATATATATATATATATATATATATATATATATATACTATAGACCTTCCCCCTTGTTATAACTTCATTCCAATAGGGTCGGAGACCCTTGGAGCATGGGGCAAGTGTGCTCTAAAGTTCCTCAAAGAGCTGGGTGAAAAGCTCATCATAGAAACCAAGGACCACAGGGCGACCAGCTTCCTCTTTCAGAGACTCAGTGTTGCGATCCAGAGAAGAAATGCCTGCAGCATTCTGGGCACGCGGCCCACAGCAGGGGGGGGGAGCTGGACGAAGTATTCGAGATGTAGCTCTGAGTTACCTATGTTGTTTTACTTTCTGTTGTATTTTTTGAATGTTTGACCAATGTATTTTGTCTTTAAATAAAACATACTTGAAATATAGGGGGTGGTAGGAGAAAATTCTCAAACAGCTTCAGAGAGAACCTTGAGTTTACCCTGAAGCAAGTTTATTCTTTTCTCTGAGGATGAGGGTCCCTATGACAGTACTAGAGGTGGTACCTCCCTATATTTTATATATATATATATATATATATATATATATATATATATATATATATATATATATATATATATATATATATATATATATATATATATATATATATAATATATATATATATATCTGTACATATGCATATGTACATATAAAGACGTAGCTTAAATCAACATCTGCACGTGAATACATCCAAAAAATTGCATATGTAGATACATAATTACATGTGCGCACAAATACACATATTTGTATACATGTAAAATAACCACAGTGGAAAATAGTGAAATTCCAAGCGTTTTCATGATTTTTCACTTTATCCAGGAGCAGTGTAAGAAATAACGCAGTGCTTGGAATTGCACGATTTTTCACTGTTATTATTTTACATATTAAGATATTACCTGTTTCTTACGTTTTTATTGCACATGAATGCTTTTGAAAGCTTACTTATGTACAGAATTTCATATGTACAAGCATTCATATATATATATCTTTTTCTGCATTAGTTTTTTGTAACTACTCTTAGGTTAAGAGACATTAAGATGCCCTGATTCATCATGGCTGTATGTCATAGTTGCTTAAAGATGTAGAATTTATGTATCTGCTTGCGTATTATGATTCACAGCTTGGATATTATGATTCACAGCTTGGGTATTATGATTCACAGCTTGGATATTATCATTTGGCATCTCTATAATTTGTAAATAAAAGGACACAAATGCAACTAATGTGACATTTTTACTGTTGCAACGTTTCGCTCTCCAGGAGCTTTGTCAAGCTGTTACGAACAATACATGGACACAGAGGATATATATAGGCTTAGAGTGAAGTGCAGTACTAGTGGTAGTAGTAGTAGTAGTGATATAAGTTGTAGTAGTAGTAGTAGTAGTAATACAATATGGTAGAACAATCAACTTGCACATGAGTAAAAGGATATAAAAGCTATTACTTGGATAACATAAAAATAGGTTATATAAATATTTCTATTGGATGCCTGTTTCAATGTTCTTTCTCTGTAATGTGCTTTAACAGGAGAGACTATATGATGGCAGGGTTTACTGTTTTCAAGAAGATTCTTGCTAAGACTTCAGAGATGATGAAGCTGCCTTTGTTTTGTTTAATTGTATTAGAAACAGCTATTAGTGAAGATTCAAGGCACTTACCTCTGCGGAAATTAGTTTCTTTGATCACTAATTGGGCGTCCCTGAACTTCATGAGATGATTGGTGGAATTTCTGTGTTGTACACAGGCATTGTTCAAGTTATTGTTCCTACATGCATAAATGTATTCATTGAGGCGGGTGTCGAGGTTTCTTGCTGTTTCACCTACATAAAACTTGCCGCAGCCTCCACAGGGTATAGTGTAGACCCTTGCGTTGACCAGTTTGTGGTGCTTTGATATTGTCCTGTTTTTTTTTTTTTTTATTTTTATTAGAAACCTTACAAAAGTACAAAGGATGCATAATAAAGTACAGAAATACAAAACATTCTTTTGTTCTACTAGTACCAGGTTATTCCTTGCGGGAACAAGTATTATAACATCTTGTTATAGCAAAACAATACACGCTAAGACAAACCTCACTAAAGTTTATCAGTCATTAATAGTTGCCGCCAAGCCATTGTACCCAAAGAAAACACACCAAAAAGAAACTTTACATAGTTTAACAATATAAAATGAATACCTGACATGTCCTATTACAACAAAAACATCATACAAATGTACAACATCACAAGATTAACCAAAACTACCATAACCACTACAAAACAAAACAAAACCCTAACATACCCGCTATGACAGGGTACAGATTATTGGTTAAGTTATGGTACATTAGATCCTAACCAATAGGAACCCGGAAGGAACATATGATTCCTTACACAATAACCATAGAGAAACAGTATTTTACTATTATTAATATGTTAACCCTCTAATACAATAATGCTGATACAGAAAACAGAACAACATGCATGTAAAATACAATAATAAAAGAATCCAAAACAAGTATTTATAACAAACCTCGGCACATTAAAGGGTTTATAACCAAACCCTATACATAATTATACCTCCCACATATGTATATAAGCCGAAAATCTTGACCACAAGACTTTGTTGGTTTAACCCCATAAAAACATGGTATAGACCCAAAACCTATACATACACTTAAATTTTTTCACATAGAACCTTCATCTGACAATAAAAGTTAAACATAAGACTAGAGAAGTAATAAGGATAAGGCTGCTGTAATTTGCCAGTCCCAAAAGAACTGACACGTATCTCAGAAAATTTTGTGTTGATACCAACGTGCCAATCTAATTACTTAAAAACGAGATCCTAAGGGCTCGGTATCCTGGCTTTCAAGGAAATTTTAAACCCAGTGAACATAACCATCAGGCTTAGAAATGTAACCCTGGAAACCACACTTATATCTCACTATGACAAACATTCTCGTGAAACATGGCGTACCATCCATACCCAATTCTCACTACCTTCCTCTTACACACTACATCAGTTCCAGAGAAAACCAAAAACAACCCCCCCCCTTTACATCCCCCCCATAAGGAGACCACTCCTTTGTCCATCCTCAGGGACCCCGCCTAAGGGAACCCACAGTGAGGTTCCCATAACCTTCCGGGAAACTTTTTTCCCAGGACGCCCCATAAACCAGCATATTCCTACACTTCGTCCTATAGAATCTAGCCGCCAAGGCTTTTATCCTCATATCACCCCTTAATCCCCTCATTCCCCATGAAATGTCCAGATAATCCACTATGATATACATTATAGCCCTTCCAACATCCCTAGGCACTCCCCCTACATCTAGTAGTAAAGCCCTTAAAAGCGGCAAACGACCCCCCCAACAGTCTGATAACCCCACCCATCCATGATCTCACCCCCTCCAAGGAGGTACAAAAGAAGACCACATGAAACGCCGTTTCAACATCACCACAAAACTGATAAAAAGCCTCTTCCACAAACCCCATACTATGTAACACCTCCTTGGAAGCCAGAATCCCCATGATAAACCTATATACTAATTCTCTTACGGCATTCGTCTCTCAGCCCTTGAGTAGAGAGGACGTGCGCTGCTGCTACCCCCTGGTGTTGATTAGTGGCAGTTATATTTTCACAGCATGGCGCAGGCAAGCCGGAGACGCATAAACACAGTCTGTGTTGAGCTTATCCGTGGGGCTGTGACAGGAACTTCTATGGACCTGATACTACCTGCAATCATACGAGATACATATGGTATTGCTGACGAGGAGATATATGGAGTAGCGCTGAATGGCACGACGAGGATCTTTGTCAAGTTTAATTTGGCAAGTGTGTATGAGGCGGTAGTAGACAAGTACCAGGAGGTTACTTTGACAGTTAACTCCGCTGTGACCGTGCGACTTCACGACGTTTCTCGCCATTACACATGGGTTAAGATTAGAAATGTGCCATTCGAGGCGGATGATTCTGACATCCGTCTTGCGATGGGCAAATATGGTACAGTACATATGGCCACTGTTGGGAAGTGGGCCACTGGGCCATACGCAGGGAAACTCGAAGGAACGTATTCTGTGAAGATGACGTTACGTTACCCTATTCCGTCGTACGTAGTGCTGCCAGAATTTCGTACCCAGGTGTTTGTGACATACGCTGGGCAACGCCGGACCTGTCGGTTATGTGGGTCATATGATCACCTAGCGGCTCTGTGTGAAAGGAGGCGTGGCAACATGGAACAAAGGCAACGACATACAGCAATAGAGAAGAGTGAGGATTTGCCTTATGTGACTCTGCCTACACAAGGTGGGTCCTGGAGTGAGGAGGTCGAGAGAGCAGAGGAGATGGAGTCAGCAGGTGTGACGAGGGGGGGGACACCCCTTCATTGAACGCAGCTCAGGTGTTGGAAGAGGACACCCCGACTGCGAGTGCTAGCGATGTGGAAGACTCATTAGCCATGGCTTTAAATGTGTTATTGGCTGACAAGAGTCTTGGGAAGGTTGGGAGTCCAGATCTAGTTCTTGGGTCTGTTGTGGATCCGGGCGTGGAACAGGATCTGAGGTCTGCGCAGTGTGATAAGAATATTTTGATGCAAGCTGTGGAGGTGGAGGTCCACCGGGACAATGTATCAGACGACATGATGGAAGCAGAGGGAGCATCACGGAAGCGCGCTGCTGCACTATCTGACTCCGAGGACGTGATCACGCCTGCTCAGCGCACTGGCAAAAAGTCCTGGGCGGATGTTACGCAGAGAGGAAACAGCGGCCCTAAGGGGCAGGAGTTGGTTAAGAGCGTTTCTAAAGGGGGGGAGAGGGACCGAGGTGTCACGAAACGATCTGGTGGCAAGACAGTACCAGGGTCAAGAAGGAAAACCACTCTGTAAGCTTCAAGTGCGTGACATTGAACATTAATGGATTGAGATCAGAGAGAAAGTGTGTATGGTTTAGTGAATATTTGGTGCGTAATAGTGTTGACGTGGTGTTCGTGCAGGAACACAACTACAGACCAGGTTATGAGTTGAAGGTAAATGGGTATAATGTGTATGTGGAGCATGCGATAAGGTTGAAAGGAGGAGTTGCCATCCTGGTAAGGGAAACTAGCCCGTTCGTAGTGAGGCATTGTGAGGGGGGGGAGGGGAGGGTGATTCGTGTAGATGGGTGGTGGGGTAGGGTACAGATGAGTTTGGTGTGTGTGTATGGTCCAGCAGAGGGAGATGTGCGTATTAAGAATAAATTTGTGAAGGATGTCTTAGTATATTATTTGCGTGCTTTGCCGGGTGTAGCTGTAATTGGTGGTGATTGGAATTGTGTGATAAGGCGTAAGGATGTGGAACCTAGAGGGGCAGGGTATTGTTTGGGGATTTTGGGGGAATTATTAAATGGAGTGGGGTTAATGGACGTTGGACGGGGTGGGGTTGTAGAACATACTTTTGTTAGACGTGGATATGCGGCAAGACTGGATCGATTGTATGTGCCCCGAACAGTAATAGTGAGCAGAGTGCGTGTGGTGGACGCGTTTTTTTCGGATCACAGAGGAGTAATGGTGGACCTAGAATGGGAGGGATTGCCTAGAAGGGGTCAAGGTTATTGGAAGTTAAATGTGAAGCTTTTGCAGGGTGAGGAATGTCGTCAGTCTTTTGCGCAATTGTGGAAACGGTTGGTGGATGAGGCGCCGGGGGATGATGAACTGGTAAATTGGTGGGATTCGGTGGCTAAAAATCGTATCAGAGAATATTATATTTGTCGTGGGAGGGAAGATAATCGGTTAAAGTATGGGTTTCAAAGATATCTTGAAGGGCAGCTGCGGGACTGTTATGCAAGAGGAGGAGCAAGCTATCCAGTGCAGGACATTGAGGGTTTAAAGGAGAGTATTAGGGTATTGCAAAACGAGCGTTTTGATGGTGTGCGAATTATGGGAGGATTGGAAGAAGTGCTATGGGGTGACCGGCCGTCGGCTTGCGTGTTAAGAGGCCAGAGAAAGAGGAGAGTGACGATGGAGATGATGGGGTTAAACGTACATGTAGGGATGGAAGGGTATAGAGCGGGTCAAGCATTGGTAACGACAGAGGGTATGAGTGGATATGTAGACGCTTGGTTTAAGTCATATACGCAAAGTGTGGGCTTCCGTGAGGTGGCATTGAGGGAAATGGGAGAGTATGTGCAGTGTGAGCTTGATGGTCAAGATCGGGTGACATTAGGTGGGCCGATTACGGAGTGTGAGATTTGGCAGGCGTTGTCAGGAGTGAGTTTGGGAAAAGCGCCGGGTATAGACGGACTGCCAAATGATTTCTACGTAAAGAATTGGGGGGTTCTGAGGTTTTTTTTAGTAAGGCTGTTTAACATACTTAAGGCGGCTGAGGTAATGGGAGAGCAGCAACGGACGGCCGTTGTGGTGTTGGTACCGAAAGGGGAGCAGTCAACGGTAATGGATTATCGGGCACTTTCGCTTATGTGTGGAGATTATAAGTTGTTTGCGAGAATATTAGGGAACAGAATCAAGAGGGTAATAGGCAAGGTAATTGATAAGGGGCAATATGGGGTGCCAGGAAGGTCGATGTATGAAGGGCATGGCATGATTCGAGAATTTATAGAGAAACAGGGGGAGTTGGGTGATGGAGGTGTATTGGCGTTAGATTGGAAGGCTGCTTATGATAGTGTAGAAAGGGAAGCGTTATGGAGGTTTATGCGTTGGCAAGGTTTTGGGGAAGAAATAATATCTTGGGCAAAATTATTGTATCAGGGGGCATCGATGAGGGTGCAGGTTAATGGGAGGCTAGGAGTTAAAATACAGATGCGACGGGGACTGCGCCAAGGCTGCCCACTATCACAAATATTGTTTGCGTGTATACAGGATCCATTTTATAGGGCCATTCGGAGGTGTGTTGCGGGAGGTGGGGAGGGTACTGACCGGGGGGAGGGGGGGGGCTGGTATCGTAGGTTATGTGGATGACACGACTGTTTTGGTGAGAGGTAATGGGGATTTGCTTAGGGTGGGTAAGGTGGTGGATGTGTTTGGGGAGGCTTCAGGTATGAAAATTAATGTTGAGAAGACTAAGTTTCTAGACTTAAGGGATAGTACAAATGGGGATGAGGTGGTAGGGGATGGGTGGAAGGTGGTGGATCAACTAATGATATGTGGGATAATTTATGTGAGAAATACACGGGTGGCTCAAGAGGTGAATTCGGTGAGAATAGTGAATGGAGTATTGAAAAGACTTGGTGGTTTGAGGGCGGCGCAACTAACGCTGCATCAAAGAGTAATAGTGACGAACGTGCTATTGTACAGCAAGATATGGCATGTCGTTTTCATGTACCCGCTGATGAGACGTGAGGTGAAGCGTTTACAACATGGGGTTTTTAGGTTTATATGGGGATCGGGCTGCGAATGGTTAAGTAGAGCGGTGTTAACACTTCCGGTCAGTCGAGGAGGGCTGGGACTTTTACCTCTGGAAAAAAGGATGATGAGCGTGTACCTAAAACGAAGTTATATAAGGGAGGGGTGCGGGAGGGGAGGTGGACTTGTGCGAGTACGTAAGGATATGCAACGGTGGTGGGGGGGTAGGGATTTAATAGTTGGTGAGGCCATGTTGAGGTTATTAATGACAGTGAGGGATCCGTCGTGTGTTAAATTGCGGGTCCTCGAAGGAGTGGAAGGTAGGTCAGTGGTGGCTGCTGTTGAAGGGGCATACCCTATGTATGCGTGGAACGAAATATGGACGCGTCTAAAACAATTACGTGTAAAACCGGGTGTTCGGGAGGCAATGTTTAGATTTTTACATGGGATTTTGCCGTCTGGGGTTGTCCTATTCAATAGGAGGATAAGGGAGGGAGGGGAATGTAGAGCGTGTGGAAGCATGGAGACAATTTTGCATGCGGTATATTTTTGTGACTGTATAGAAGTGGTGCGGGTCTGGTTAGGAAAGGTGTTCAGGTTAGTGGGTGGGGGAGGATTGCAGGTGTTGCGGGCTTTAAGTTTGGATATAGGTGGGGTGAGTAAGATGGTGGAGAATGCAGTGGCGTATTTGGTCACGGATTTTATATATACGTCATGGGCCATGAGGGAGGTGGGCGTGGATGAGAGGATAAAGGTGTTAGCTGCGACATTTTACAGAACTAAGTGTCGTAATAGGGAAATTTATGGAGGGAGTTGGGAGAATGCGTTTACTGAGGGCTATCGGAGTTTTAGGTTGAGGGATTTATGGGATTTACGTGCAATGTAAGGGGTCGCGGCGGGCTGGCTTCCCGATGAGGACAGTGTGAAAGGGTTTAGTGTGGAAGAGAATGAATATAGTACTGAGACATAAGTGCCTTTGACTGTATGATGAGCGGGTTGTGTGTTGTGAACGATACACGTTCTTCAATTTAATTATTAATTATGCTAATGACAAAGGACGACAGACGTCGTAATGTGATGGAATATTATATATCTGCAACGAAATTATTGGTATGTGTGTAATGAAATGACAAAATGGGTGCACTGTGTGAATGCGAAATATATATATAGACATGAAGTATTGCGTGTGGTAGGAAGGCTTCAGTATTTATCGACGTGTGAAGGTCATGCACTGTTATGTTTTGTGCTAACAGACTTACATCTTAGTAGTGGTTTTAATGATATGGGCGAAATATTTTTAGAAAGCTTGACTTATCCTGTTTTCTTAATACATATTGTTTTTTCATGGGAGCTCTATAGAGCCCGTAGGTTTAGGTTACCATTGAATTGATATATATTATAGGGTAATTGATGGATGACATAGGATTAGGTATTTGTGTTTTCACTGGTTGTGTTGTAAAGTGTATGTAACATATGTATATATTTATACCTTCCTCGAGAAGGTGATATGTTTGGGTGTTTTAGTAGATATACGTTGTACATGAATCATGTAGAATTGAATTTTATATTATCTCAATACATTGAGTGATACTGAACGTATCATGTTGTTCAATATGGAATAATGAAAGTATTTCATACAATATACAGTTACATATAAAGATTGTTACGTGTCAGGTGGATTGACATGCAAGAAGGGGGGGGGGTAGTGTTTTCAGAATGTAAGGTGTACATTCCGTGGCAGGATGTACAATCAGGAATGAGATGTACTTGCCAAGGAGTCTTTAGGTTAGATTTAGTGTTCCAGACATAATGTCACTACTTCAAGGATTGGAGTGGTCATTGTTTACTGTACAGATTTGTCTTTCAGATGTAATATGTTAATTGGAAAGTACATGTACTATGCAGAATTTTTCATCACTGTTTTCACTATGTAATTTGTCGTTTATTTTTATGTACTATGTATGTCTTTTCAATAAAATATAACAAAAAAAAATTCTCTTACTCTAGCCGGTATCCGAAGCTTACTAAAATCTTTCCAAATAACCCCCAATCATACGTTGGATACACGGCTACCCCTTGCATAATTCCTTGACATTGTTCGTATCGCTCTTGGGCCGTACGGACAGGCTGCGCAGTAGCTCCTGACTCTGTTGATTGCTGCGCACTTTTCCTCAGTGCACTCACAATGGCGGAAGGTGCACGTAGGCGAGTCAACACCGTCTGCCTTCAATTAGTGACAGGCTCGTTCAACAATCAGAATACACATCTATTGCTTACTGCGATACTCCGAGATACATATGGTATCAATAATGAAGATCTTTATGGTGTCTCTTTGAACGGCAATTCGAGGCTTTTTGTCAAATTCAGACAAAATAGTGCTTACGAAAATATGGTTGCCACTTATCAGGATGTGATCAAAACCGTTAATCCTGGTGTCACTGTTCGCCTTCACGACGTCTCCCGTTTTTACACCTGGATCAAGGTACGAAACGTTCCTTTTGAGGCGGACGAGAGTGATTTGAGGAATGTTTTTGCACGCTATGGCACGGTTCATATGGCAACTATGGGACGGTGGCATGATGGTCCTCTAGTTGGTATGCTGGAGGGGTCTTTCTCCCTGAAAATGTCCCTCAAGCACCCTATTCCGTCGTATGTGGTTATGGAGGACTTTCGTACGCAAGTGTACGTTACGTACTCAGGACAAAGGCGTACGTGCAGGCTTTGTGGGATGTATGACCATATGGCGGCGCAATGCCCTACAAGACGTGATAAAACGACGGAAGTAAGGCGGTTTGATGTTTCAATGGAGCAGCGATCATATGCTGCTGCTACA
This sequence comes from Cherax quadricarinatus, assembly GCF_038502225.1. Lineage (NCBI taxonomy): Eukaryota > Metazoa > Arthropoda > Malacostraca > Decapoda > Parastacidae > Cherax > Cherax quadricarinatus. The sequence continues at coordinate 36,244,859 of NC_091304.1, read as the reverse complement.
CAACAACATATATTGCCTCGTAAATCGTGGAGTGAGGAGGTAGAGGGTGAGGTTGAAGAATCGCCGATATGTCTAACCCTCCCTGGTGCAGTGGAGGACGTGGGCGTGGTATCGGCGACGACAGAGGAAGATCTCGTTCATACTCAGGTTGATGTGGAGTAATCTATTCAAGAAGTTCTGAATGTTTTATTGGATGCTTCCACATCTGAGGGGCTTCACAGTGGTTCAGAGGATGTAAGTGTGAAGGAGAAGGATGGGGCATCCGCCGGGCATATTGCTGAACATCAGGTTGTGGTCGTGGAAGTTCATAGAAACAACAGTTCTGAAGATGAGATGGATACTGGCCGCAGTTCTCGTAAGAGAGTGGCGGTGATATCTGACTCTCAAGATGTTTTGACACCAGGACAACGGTCGGGGAACAAAGCATGGTGCGATGTGACTCGTAGAGACAAGGGCAAATCTACATGTGTTCAGCATGTCAAGGAGAACGACACGGGGGGGGTGGGGGAAGAAGTGGAGATATACGCAAGGGAACCAAGAATGTCAAGGTATCCAAGGGTAAACCTCCAATGAAATGGGTTACGGTCTGTTGAAAAACGTAAGTATTTGGAGGTTTTGTTAAAAAATTATGTACCCGATGTTGTATTCTTACAAGAACACAATTATAAATCTTTAGGTGAATTGCTGATTCCTGAATATATTTTGTACATGGGCTGTTCTAATAGACTGAAAGGTGGTGTAGCAGTGTTAGTTAAAGAGGCTAGCCCGTTTTCTTTGCAAACATATGAGGTGGGAGAGGAGGGGAGGGTTGTTAGGGTTGATGGGGTGTGGGGTGGGGTACGGGTGGCCTTCCTGGGGGTTTACGGACCGGCGGAAGGTGACATGCGTGTAAAAAATGCGTTTTTTAGGGACGTGTTGGTGTACCATTTAAGATCACTGCCAGTCGTCACGATTATTGGGGGTGATTGGAATTGCATTGATCGTCGCAAGGATGTCGAACCGAGAGGGAGAGTTTTTTTTTCAGGATATTTAGGGGACCTTTTGCGGAGTGTTAATGTTACGGATGTGGGGGGGGGATGAGGTGGGGGGGTCATGCATACGTTCGTTAGAAGGGAGTATGCGGTAAGACTGGATCGCATATACGTTTCTAGAGGTGTCAGCGTCAGGAGTGTACGTGTGCTAAATGTGAGCTTTTCCGATCACAGAGGTGTTATGGCGGATGTTGACTGGGTAGGATTACCGAGGCGTTACAGAGGTTTCTGGAAGTTGAATGTGGGTTTAATGCACAAAAGAGGTGTGAGGGAAGATTTTGTGAGTGCTTGGAGAGGATGGTGGGCTGAATGGCAGGAGGGAATTGATATAGTCGAATTGTGGGATACTGTCGGTAAGGTGAAGGTGAGGAATTTTTATCAGCAGCAAGGAAAAGAAGACAAGAGAATGCAGTATGGGCTCTTGAACTATCTTGAAAATCAACTGCAAGCATGTTATACAAAGGGTGGGGGAGTGTATCCGGTGGTTGAAATTGAAAATTTAAAACGCTTAATTAGAGACTTTCACAATCGTATTTTTGATGCGGCGCGGATAGCAAGTGGAATTGATGAGGTTTTATGGGGTGACCGTCCTTCAGCGTTTGTCTTGCGAGAGCAGGGCAGACGCCGTAAGGCGACAGAATTAATGGGATTAGAGGTTCAGGAGTCATTGGGAGACGTTAGTAGGGGGCAGGTCCTTCGGTCAACGGAGGCTATGAATACCTTTGTAGACGCATGGTATGAATTACAATACAAAAATGCTGGGATTTCTAAGGGGGCGCTGGGAGAAATGGGTGAATATGTACGTTGTAATCTAGAGTACATGGACAGGTTGGCTTTGAATGGACCTACAAGTGAAGAAGAGATTAAGTTGGCTGTGGAGGGTATGAGTGTAGGGAAGTCGCCGGGGATTGACAGAATCCCTTGTGATTTTTACAAGGACAATTGGGATTGTATTCGCGATTTTTTGGTGATATTATTTAATGCCATGAAAAATAGTGGCATTATGGGACAGCAACAAAGAACAGGGGTGGTTGTTCTAGTCCCGAAAAAAAAATCTGGGAATTATATACATAATTATAGGGCAATTTCATTAATGTGTGGCGACTATAAAATATTTGCGAAATTATTAGGAAATAGGTTAAAACGGGTTTTGGAGAGAGTTCTGGACGAGGGACAATATGGTGTGCCAGGACGATCTATGTGTGTGGGACAAGGAATTATTCGCAGGTTCGTTGAGGAAAGTGGGAGGGGTAATAAGGGTGGAATATTAGCTTTAGATTGGCACGCTGCATACGAATGCGTGGAGAGAGAAGCATTATGGAAGTTTATGCAGTGGCAAGGTTTCGGAAAGGAAATTGTTAGTTGGGCACAGGTTTTGTACGAGCAGGCTACGTTTAGGGTGCAGGTAAACGGTAGGTTGGGAAAAGTTGTTAGGATGCATAGGGGATTGCGGCAGGGGTGTCCTATATCACAAATTCTTTTTGCGTTGATTCAGGACCCGTTTTTTAGAGCCGTGAGGGGGATTGTACGACAGGATGACAAGCAAGGTTGGGTGGGGGTACAATCAGGAATTATAGGTTACGTGGACGACACTACGGTTTTATTTCGTGGAGCCAAGGTTTTAGGAAAAGTGAGCGAATTGGTGGAATGTTTCGGGAAAGCAACCGGAATGACGGTTAATAAGGAAAAATCAATGCTTATGGGGGTGGGGGATTGTGCGGGTGTGGTATTAGGCCAGAGGGAAGGCTGGCCTTTAGTAAATCAAATTAAGGTGTGTGGGATTGTGCATAGGGATAACATACAGGATGCGAGGAAGGTGAATTCAAGTGAGGCTGTAGAGAGGGTTTTAGGTCGTTTAACAGGTTTGAGGGAAGGTGGCTTGTCTATACATCAGCGCGCAATTGTGGTGAATGTGATTTTGTTCAGTAAGTTGTGGCATGTGGCATGTATTTATCCGTTACATCCATATGATGAAAAGCGTATGTTAACGCGTGTATATAGATATATTTGGGGTTCAGGTTGTGATTGGTTAACGAGGGATGTGGTGTCGCTTCCGGTTGGCCGGGGTGGCCTGGGGCTAATGAATCTGCATAATAGAATGTTAGGCATGTATGTCAAGCATAGCTACTTGAGAGAGGGTAGAATGGCTGGCACGGGTTTGACCTGGATAAGACGGGACTTGGTACGTTGGTTGACCGGCACGGATGTAAAGAGATGTGAGGACATGTTGAGGATGTTAATTTATGTAAAAGATCCACGCAAGATCAAGATCGGCAAATTGGCACTGGTAGAGGGCAGGGAGGTAGTGGCTAAGGTGGAGGGAATATATCCAATGTATGCATGGAAGGACATATGGGGTCGTTTAAAAGCATTAAGGTTACGAGCCAAGGTCAGGGAGATAATGTTTAAATTTTTACATAATATACTGCCGTCCGGGGAAGTTTTAGCGAATAGGCGCGTGCAGGAGGGGGGGCTGTGTTGTGTGTGTGGAGATCCTGATACGGTCTTTCATGCAGTTTATTTCTGTAAGAGATTGGAACACGTAAGGTTGTGGTTTGGTAAGGTGTTAAGAATGGTGGGTGGGGGTGGGTTTAGTGTCTTAAGAGCTTTAAGTTTAGATGTGGGGGGGGGGTCGAAACACCGGTACAGAATGCAATCGGATATTTAGTGACGGATTTTGTATATACGTCATGGGTATATAGACATTTATCTGTGAGGGAGAGAATCAGAGCACTGGTAGCGATATTTTATGGTACACAGCAGAGAAATAAAGACATTACGGGAAACAGATGGTTTATCTTATTTTCAAAGGGATATTGCAGATTCAAGGTCAGGGATTTATGGGAGTTAATACCTTAAAGGGTACACGAGGCTGGCTTCTTGAATATGTGTGAGTGAAGGTGGCATACGATTGGTATGGGTGTGGTTTAATGTATAAATGATAGGTATGATCGTTAGTTTGGATGATGTTTTATTCAGACAAATATATATACAATTGCTTGGAAACTAATTTTTGTTCTTAAATTGACGTGGTTAAGAGAGTGGGTCTCTTGTGAAGCAAACTCATGAACTGCATGACAGGTGTTATGTAAAAGCACCTTGTGCAACTTATATATATAGTTTTTCATTTTATACTTTCCTTGTATCAGCCATGTGGATGATACCTGGTAACGTTCTGCTTGGGGTCTCCTGGGATATATGTTTTGGAATATGACCAGATATGAGGGTAACATTTTTGTATTATGTGTACATAATCTCTCATGTGTGTGTGTATATGTGATAAGAATGTGGTGTGTGTATGTTGCATAATGTTACTTGTTTGGCAATTCAGAATTATCTCATGCTATTAAGAGGAACCCTTTGTGTAATGTACTGAATATTTTTGTATCTTTGCAGTAATCAAGTAAATTGAGTACCAGTTTCATTACATATGGTTCGTTTTTGGATATTTTGTTATATATGCACTTGTTTATGTATAATGTCTTTACAAAGGTTTTATTGACATAAAATCAAACACTAAGGCATATTATTGATGAATAGTTTCTCTTTGTTTATAATGTATATAAGAGGGTTTTAATTAAGGTAACGAAGAATTTGTATATTCTTGTGTTACCTTAGGATAGGTACATAATGAATAGGGGATGGACGAATATTTATAACCGTTCTAGCATATATATTGACAATTGTAATTATACTTACTCTGAATGTAATGATAGGTAATCCTTTGATTATTTAATGTATTGTATATTTTTAAATTATAAAAAAAAAATTATGTATGATGAGGGTTTACGATTTTTTCTTTCTGTAAGGCTAGGATCTCAATACAATGATTGCTGTTTATGATGTGGACGGATCTTGTTAATGTAATTTGACTACAGGAAATTCTTTATAACCAATGTTAGAAATCAAACTGTTCCATATTTACATAATGTACTTATTGCACTTGTAGTTTGTTTTGTAAGTCGTGAGGCAGTTATAACCTTTACCATTTTAAGTTTTGGGAACAGATGTATCATTGTAGTTTATACTTCATATTCTTACGTGTTGGAAGATTTATACTTTTGGACAGCATTATAGATGTGTTAGGGTTAACTTAATTTATTGTGCACTCTTGTGGTTCTATTTTTATGTTGTACTTTTCAGATAGGGGGAGGTTCTGTCTGGGGAAGGGGGGGGTTTAGTTTGCAGGGTTACGGTATGTAACATACTGTGCTCTTTTGAGTTATTACCTTATGACGTTAAGTCATAGTACAGAATATCTGGTTTTACTTTTGATATAGTTAGTACGGAAGTTTGTATCAATTCTCTCCTTAATTTGGTTGCCGTTTGTATTTTCATTAGATAATATTTGTTACATGTATAATTATTTATATTTGTATGTGGTATTATATGGCCATGGAAAGTTTTACATTTGTTGACGGATAAGGCCTGTTTGTTTGTTTTTTTATGTGCTGTGATGTACTTTTTAAATAAAATAAAAAAAAAATTCCTTGACCTTTCACTACCCTCACCAACCTTTTCACTTTGATGTTATCCACCTGTTGCACTGTCAATAAAAATCTCAACATATCTTCACAAACCCTCAATTCCTTCCCACTCCACCATTTACGTGCCTCCTCCATAACTCTTCCTACTTTAGCGCCCCTCACACCCCCTTCCCTCATATACCTCCACTTGATATATACAGCCATTACTCTCAGTCCTAAAGGCAACAAACCTAAACCCCCTCTCCGAACATCCGTCATAACTACCTCCTTACTTAACCATGCCCTCCCAAATCCCCACACAAACTTCAGCACCCTCCTCTGCATTTCCACAATATCTCGTACCACTAAGGGAAAAACCTCTGCCACCCCCCATGCCTTGCTATAGACAAGTGAATTTACCACCACTACCCTCTGATGTAAAGCTAAGTCCCTCGCACTTAAACCTCCTAGTCTACTTAAAACCTTACCCGTGACAGACTCCGAATTTACCCTTCTGCATGCCTGCTCTTCCGCCAAATACCATATCCCACATACCTTGATTCTGTCAACCACTGTCCATCCTAACCCCATCCCCAAGCCCCCCCCCTATCCAATTACCGACCTCTAGTAACCTTGATTTCACCGTATTAACTCTCATTCCGGTATTCATACCAAACATCTGAATCATTCTACCCACCCTCCTTAACTCCTCCTTACCCCTTAGCAAAACAGTAGTATCATCCACATACCCAACGATGCCCCCTTTGCACCCCCCTTCCATCTCCTGATTGTTCATCACCCTCTCAACAGACTCATAAAAAGGATTCTGCACACACGCAAAGAGCAGCTGTGACATCGGACAGCCCTGCCTCAAACCTCTCTCCATTGGTACACTTTCACCCAACCTCCCATTGACCTGTACCCTCACCTCTGCCCCATCATACAGGGTGTTCACCCACCTCACTACCCCCTCCCGAAACCCCAACCTCTCTAAGCAAACCCCTAAGAAATCTCTGTCCACGCAATCATAAGCATTCACCCAATCTAAACCTAGTATTCCCCCTCCCGTACATCTCTCTAGAAAATCCCTAATCAAACCATGTCCATCCCTCATCCTTCTTCCCGGAATTCCCAACTGTCCCCTATGTAACACTAAACCCAACACTTTCCTCATTCTGTTGCCCAAAACCTTAGCAAAAATCTTGTAATCCGAGCACATTAACGTAATCGCACGGTAATCATTCAAAACTCGGCATTCCTTCTTTTTGGGCACTAAAACCGTGACACCCGTTCTTTGTGATTTCCCCATCCTCCCACTACTTAACATACAATTCAAAACCCCCACCAGACAATGCCGTACACTCCCCCAATGATACCTATAAAAATCGTTTGGTATTCCGTCTATGCCTGGGGTTTTACCCTGGCACATCCCAAAAACTGCCTCCTCCACCTCCTCTACATTAATACTACCCTCGATTTTGTCACTGCCCTGCTCACTTAATGCCCTATTAAACCCTTCATCCCCAAACCGTCCCTCACCCACTCCCCCGCCAACCCTCCTCCACTTCTCCCTAAACCAAAAATCTGCATACAAACTAATATTTTCCGTGGTGGTTAGGCCTTGACCCTCCTCAAAGCCACCCCCCTCCCTGTACCTGCCTCAATATACGCCAAGGTGGTCTTCGCCTGCCGTTCCTTAAACCTCCTTAATACAAAACCCGATGGCCTATCCCCCCTTAAAACATCCTCCAACCCTGCCCTAACTCGAATTGCCTCAAATTTTTCATTGTGAATTTCCGCCAACCTATTTCGCAAACGTTCCATGTCCTCACTCCGCCCCACCCGTTCCTCTGCATAACAGTCATTTAACTGACCCTCAAGATAATTTTGTAGGCCATAGCTCCACCTCGCCATCTCCTTACCCCGTACTTTAAAAAATTTCGCGATTTCAACTTTAGCCCTCATTTCCCACCAATCCAGCAAATCCATTTCCATATTCCTAGTCTCCCAAAAGGATTTCCACCAATCTTCAAACCCTGTAGGGTCACCCTCGTCCCTAAGTAGCCTCACATTTAATTTCCAGTATCCTGCATAAACTCTCACTATGCCATCTACCCTCAAATCTGCTATAACAGCACGATGATCAGAAAAACCCACATCGATAGTCCTCACCCTCTCCACACCTATGCCCTGCCTAACATAAATCCTATCTAACCGTGCCTCATATCCCCTACGAATAAAAGTGTGCTCCACTCCATATCCCCTACTTCCCACCACATCTACCACTCCAACATCTCGCAAAACATCCCGCAGAACCCCCAAAACACAACCCGCCCCCCTCGGAACCACATCACCATTCCTAATGACACAATTCCAATCCCCACCAATCGCCGGAAAAGCAGGTAAACCTCTCAAGTGATATACCAGAACCTCGCGTACAAAATCCACCTTCACTCTAGCATTACTAGTTGCTGGCATGTACACACCTACAAAACTAACCCTCCTGGCCCCCCAAAACCCATCCACCCTGACAACCCTCCCACCCCCCCCCTCCTCCCAACCCAGGATACGCAAAGGACTGGTCTCCTTTACCGCCACAGCCACACCTCCTTTCAACCTCAAAGCATCACATGTAAACAACCTATAACCTTTCAACAACAACTCACATCCTAACCTATGGTTATGTTCCTGCAAAAAACAGACATCAATACTAAATCTCCTCAAAACCCACTCTAACCATACCCTCTTGACCTCGGTTTTAAGACCGTTTACATTGAAAGTTACACACCTGAATTTTACAAGAATGGCGGCTTACCCCTGTGCCGCTGAGGCTTACTTGGTCCTCCTTTCATAGGTCTCGGTTCTTCTCTATCAATCCCTCGTTCCTGCCCTCCAACCCCTCCCTGTCCCTTCCCGCCTAGCTTCCCATTGCCCCCCCCCCCTCCTCCCGGACTTGCCTTTGCTACCACAGCTGCCCACATCTTCCCAGGCCTCTGCGCTGGTGTGAGGACTTCGTCCATGTCTGATGCCCCCGCTGATCTCTTGCGGGAGCTACCCTCTACACACATTTCTTCTGCAACCACATCTTCTTGATGGACCTCCACCACCACATTGCTCTCCTTTCGAACCTCACTCAAGTCTTCCTTACCCTGCTTCTGTTCATCCATCACCTTGTCATCACCTGACCTCACATCACTTTCCACACCATGCTCCGACTCTTCCAAAAAATCCTTCAGCACAGCCTCCAAAATCCCGTCCTGAGCTGACTCTGCAGTATCTAACGGTCTGTCTGACAGCGATATTCCCTCCCCCCCCCCGTTTCCACTGGTAGTGTAACACACGTCTCCAAAACCACCTCTGCCCTGTCGACCTCCTCACTCCATAGGCCTGTACCCCGGCTTTCCACTTCACCCGTCATAACGTCCGCGGCTTCTAATGGCGTATCCACAGAAGCTGTCTCCTGACGCCTAGGGCCCTGTCTCCTGGGGCATTGTGCCACCATGTGTTCATAAGAGTCACATAAACGGCACGTCTTCCTCTGCCCCGCATAGTGTACAAAAACCTGTGTTCTATGGTTATGCAATGTAACATATGATGGTATCGGCCTCCTCAGGGTCATTTTCAGTGTGAAGGATCCTTCCAGCATCCCCTCATAAGGGCCGTCCCTCCACATTCCCATGCTCGTCGAGTGTACAGTCCCATAACCACTGAACACATCTTGTAGGCTGTATGCTGTTGCCTCAAAAGGTACATTCCTTACCTTCACCCAAGTAAAATACTTACACATCATGCAAGCATACTTCCACTGCCGAATTGATACTCATCCGCCTTTCTTGAAATTCGTTGACGATGGTAGAGTAGAAGTCAGCCCTCATGAACTTCACGAAGACCCTTGACATACCATTCAGTGCCACACCATACAGCTCTTCATTGGCGATGCCATAACAGTCCCTGATAATGCTTGGCAGGAGAACGTTCATCGTGGCGTTGCTTAAAGATCCTCTAACCAGCTCAATGCAGACAGTATTTATGCGTCGGTACAGTCGGTCAGCCATCTTGGTGCTAATGCTATGTTTTCCTCACCAGGTGGCGTGCAAGAGAACCTGTAGAAGCGTCCTCTCTCCCCGCAGGTCGAGAGACGAATGTATTGTCCTGGTTAGATCCTTTATTGAAGTGCTGGAAGCGACGGCGACTCTGGTGTTAGCTTGTGAAAGTTTGTAGGTGTATCTTTACATATATTGTGATACCAAATGATATTTCTCTGTATATAGTGACTATTTTATAAAGTAGGTTTATTACTGAGTATTCTTAGATATGTCTTGGATAAAGACAACTGCACCTCAAGCGAGTCTTAAGGCAGTTGAGGTATTGTGACAGGCAGGCCACACACAGCAGTCTTGGCTGAGCCATTACCCCGTGCATGGCGCAGCTCCACTCTTAACACTACCTTAGTCTTGTTACATCATTGTTCGTAAAATACAATGCAGCTTAGTAGTGAAGCAGGTTGAAACAGAATTCGTCATGCAGCCAGAATCAAGTGAGTAAACGTAAAGTTGTAGGAGGCAGATGCGCGTTTTCATTTGGAAGTGCGGAAGAACAAACAAAAATCACAATAACTTCCAAAGGAGAGAGATTAAAAGTAAGAGGTAGGAAGAACGTGAAGGGGAGGCAAATTAAGGGAAGCCATGAGAGAGCCGGTAATAAATTGGGGCGACAATTAAACAAATTAGTTTTACTAATGTGTTACCGTTGTGTGCGTGGAAGAGTCATGAAGGTCATGGAAGCTGATGAGATAACGGAGATAATGGGCAGCACTTCTATACTGTAAATACGTGACGTTCGTCTCTGCATTGACTGGGGAAGATTAAAAAGCACAGAGATGTAAATTTACTCCTTGATGATGTTTGACATCAAGTGTGAAAAGAGTAGTGTTGATGCTTAAAAATATAGTTGGTTACGGCAGTCGAGCTAAGAAGAGATTAAGACTTAATAATGGTGAAGGACCAGTAATTACTCAGTATATTGTAAAAAAATGTGTATAGAGAAAAGCTCCATATATAATGTCAGTTTCCGGGATTTCTAAAACCGGACGCGTGTTAGTCCTGAAGAGCAGCCATGACAGAACAGGAGCAAGAAAGGTGTGTTTATTAGTCAAGTCGTCATGGTTTAGTGTAGGTATGTGGGTGGTATTTTTGGCCAAGTCTAGGACATTGATTATATTATTGTTGTTATGTTCTCACGATTTTCCTTTAAGTCCCTAGTGTGTGCAAGGGCTTGTGTTATGGAGAGTATATATAAAGTTTTGACTGCAGGCTAAGTAGGCTGCAGGAAAGTGGTAGGGGTGTTATAAAGCCTCCCTCTTTATATATTTTGTTTTACTCACTAGTAGCAGTGTCCTAGTGAGCTATTGTGAGTGAGTAAAGGTGTATTGGTGTGTGATTTTGTATGTAGAGGAGGTTGTATTCTGTATATGTTAATTCACTATTAATATATATTTTTATATATAAGTTTGTTTTGTTCCCTTCCTGTTAATAACTATTAACTCCACACTTAATGTGAAGGTACAAGCTGGCTCGAGGGTGGTTTATGTGTGGAGTAATTTTAATGCCCTTAGACTAGGCAGGTTGTTTACCCTTAGGAGCCAAGACTTTTATTTATGTTACGCAGTCAAAAGCGTAACATGGTGGCCTATATAGTGGAAAATTATCAAATTTAGAAAGATAATTCACATTTGAAACTTGGAGAGTCAATATTTAAAGGAAGAATTAATTATAAAATATAATTAGTAAAACTTTTTTTAGGTGTAACTAATAAAATTATTATTCTGACTGATTTTTTTGTGTGCACATTTAATGATTTAGGAAGTTATTTAATAATACTAATAATAATTTTCTGTGAATATAACAATAATTTAGTGTACCTATGTGCTTTGCTGTGTGATTTATTATGTTATAGAAACAATTTCTGCTGTAATAAGCAAGTGTTTTGTGCTATTAATTTCCAAGATATCTCTGTGCAGTAGAGATTCTAGTGGTGACAGGAGGTCTGGGAGAAGATCCTGGACCAGAAATCTGAAGTAAACATTATGAATGATGAAGACTTTGAAAAGTGTACTTTTAACATTGGTTTAAAAGGCTTGGTGCGTTGGCTCAGCCACCATGGAGCTTTGCAAATTACTTTTCTAACGTTAGAAAAGGGGCATGAATCTCCACGAGGTAAATGTAGCTGAGCAAATTCAGCAGATTTTGAGTAGAATAAACTTAATTGAGATGTGGTGTATGGTGGAAGAGCTGAAGTTATTTTTTATATTTTCACTGTACTCAGCGAGTCAGTGGACATTGCCTTTCAAGCGTCTCACACATAATGACACTCTCTGCATGTTCACTGATTATATTTGATAATTAAGGCTGAAGGGTTTCCTCTTATGAATAATTTCGTTGATGTAGAAGATTCAAAAGTTATGAGTATGTGGGAGGGTTATTTGATATCCATGACTCGGTGTTTGAAATTGTACTCTACAGGTACTTTAAATTTTTGTATAACTTCAAATGTAATGTGAATTTGGTTTACACAGCCTAGGTTTTGCAAAGTGATAATAGTGCTAGTGCTGTGTTGTTGAAAAAACAGTAGGACAATTACTGCCAGTAAACTTAAAAGTCATCAGACAATTTATGCCACAGAAAAGGAGGCTCTTGCTTTGTGTTGATTGTGCATATTTTTATCAGTACATTGATCATAGTCCTACATTTCCTTCACGTACCGAGGAACACCACTCAAATGCTCACTAAGGCGATTCGTTATGTGAAGAGGAGAAAGAATGTAGTTGCTCATGTATTTTCACATGTATACTGTACATACTGTAGTGTAGACATTTATCTGCTCTCGTTTTGCAGTGGTTGCAGTAGTGAGTAGATGGTCTTTCTGACTACCTAGTGGACTGAAGCTCGGTTAGGTAGTGGAGGAGGGTATCAGATTTCCCAAGAGTGTGTGTGTTTTTGGTGGTAGTCACGTCAGTACCTGCCTAGGTAACGTATGTCAACATAAGATGGTGAGGCCTCACCTGTGTGATGATGGTGTATAGACTGTTGGACCAAAGGCAGGTTAAGTAGGCGGCAGGAAAAGAGGGGGATGTTATAAATCCTCCCTGTTTATATTTTTTGTTTTAAGTAAAATGTGCTAGAGCTTTTAAGTAGGTTCAAGAGTCTATGCCAAGCAATTTTCATAGTGTGTGTGGGAGGCTGCCAAGACATTCTGAGATACAACCAAAGAACGATATATTTGACTCACGAAATCGTAATGACACGATTGCAAACAAACAAGGTACGGACGGGGATTGAACTCGCTGCTAGTGAGTCGTAAAGCTCCAAACCGACACGTTAGCTGTAACCTGTTCAGGGGTACGGGAGCCATTCAGGTACAGAAGGGTATGAGGGATATTAGGAAAACTTTTGCAAGTTATCTGGTGCTTTTGGCAGCAGAAAATTTATATCCATGAAGCCAGATGAATAACAAACCGTAGTCAGGCGGCCACAAGGCGACAGCCAGAAAGTGCACTAGCTATAGTAAAATCGATAAAAACCTCCAAGCAGTGGAAAGGAGAAGAGAGACAAGGCTATTAATGGCAGACAGGAAGAAGGTACTGCTGAGAACACAGCCTTGAAGTATACAGTGGTTGATACCCTTTGGATCCATTTTTAAACTGATTGTTGCCAGGTAAGTCACGAGGGCCCTGACTAACTTGTTTCTGAAGCTTCATGTTGAGTCTGTCTCCATCTCTTCATTAGGTCTTGCCACGTCTTGGCTACCTTAATTAATACAGAATAAAAAAATTTCCAAATTCCTGTGTCTCATCTGAGTCCAAGTATCTCTTTTATAATCCTCTTTCGGAAAATCTTTCTCCATTCTCTCATATCTTGTGTACGTCGTGTTCATGTCTCTACTTGGCCTTCAACCTTCCTTCTATTGTAGTCATGTTCAGTGTATTTTTTCCTTGTGCCTTTTCATAATTTGTCTATCGACTATCTACTTCAACCTTTTTTAATTATTTGCAATGTTCTATTTGCTCCTTATTCTCATATCAGATATAGACAGATATGTAAACCACAGCACTGTATCATCTTTTGCAGACGATACTAGGATCTGCATGAGAGTGTCATCCACTGAGGACACGGCAAAGCTCCAAGAAGATATAAACCAAGTTTTCCAATGGGCAACAGAGAACAATATGATGCTCAATGAAGACAAATTCCAACTACTCCGTTATGGAAAACTGGAGGAAATAATAACTAGGACTGAGTATACTACAAACTCCAATCACACAATAGAACGGAAAAGTAATGTGAAGGACCTGGGAGTGATAATGTCCGAAGACCTCACCTTCAAGGACCAAACAGTGCCACTATCACATCTGCTAGGAAACTGATAGGATGGATAATGAGAACATACAAAACAAGAGATGCTAAGCCAATGATGATCCTTTTTAAATCACTTATTCATTTTAGGCTGGAATACCGCTGTACATTAACATCCCCATTCAAGGCAGGTGAAAATGCAGAGCTAGAGAATGTACAGAGAACCTTTACTGCACGTATAAGTTCCATCAAACACCTTAACTACTGGGAGCACCTGGAAGCACTTGACTTGTACTCACTGGAGTGCAGGCGAGAGAGATATATCATAATCTACACCTGGAAGATTCTGGAGGGACTGGTCCCTAATATGCACACAGCAATCACTCCATACGAAAGCAAAAGACTTGGCAGGCGATGCAACATACCCCCAGTGAAAAGTAGGGGCGTCACTGGTACACTAAGAGAGAACACAATGAGTGTCCGGGGCCCAAGACTGTTCAACAGCCTCCCACCAGCAATAAGGGGCATTACGGGAAGACCCCTGGTTGTCTTCAAGAGGGAGCTGGACAGATACCTAAAGACGGTGCCGGATCAGCCGGACTGTGCTTCCTACGTTGGATTGCGTGCGGCAAGCAGTAACAGCCTCGTTGATCAGGTCTTGATCCACCGGGAGGCCTAGTAGTGGACCGGACTCCGAGGGCGTTGTTCCCCGGAATTCCCTCCAGGTAGACTCCAGATAGGTACTCTATCCTAATCAGTGAGGTCATTTATTTTACTACTGCTTTTTTTGCACTCTGTTTATTGATTACAGTCGCTGAGTATCATCTGTGTTTTGTATTTTCATAAGTCAATATGTCGTAATTAATTTGGTGCTGCTTACTTTATTGTGCTCTGTTTTATTTGACTTTAATTTTCCCTATTTGCTTATTTTGTGATTTATTTTCTTGAGTCTTTTATAAGTGATTCTTGTAGAATTTTTAAATCTTACTATTATGTTGGCAAATGAATCTAATTTTTCTTTTTCTTTGTGTTTTACCTATTATCTCAGTGTTATGTTAATTTTCTTAATAGTTACATTAGAATGTAAATTTTTGTCTCATATTGTCGACTAGTGTGAGTCACATCCATGTCATACTATTTTGCTCCATCCTCGCTAAATATCTAAACCACGTCAGCAAGCTCTCTTCCACTCTCTGAATACTACTACTTCCACTACTGGTAACCCCACACCTACTAATCTCCATACTCCGAATTCTATGCCTAATATTCACACCACACAACTCCCTCAAACATAACATCTCCAGTGCCTCCAGCCACCTCACAATGTTAAAATCCATGCTTCACCCCATACATCAGTGTTGGTACGTATACTCTGCTACATTTTCATTTTTTTTTTTGCCTCCATGGATGCTTCACTGCATCACCCGCCCTATTCCTTCGTCAGTTCTGTGGTCACCTCACCTCTCGCTGAGCCATTGACATACAAGTCCACTCACAGATATCTTAATTTGTTTGCTTCCTCCATACTCTCTCCCTCGAATCATATATCCAGTCTTTCTTTCATTACCTAGATTTTTTATATTCTCATCACCTTGCTAATATATATGATCACTACCAATTGCAATTTCCTTCTTTTGCATACTCTTCCAAATTCATTTACCAATTTTTGCAACTTCTGTTCGGCATCTCCCAAACGAACTGTGTCATAGGAAAAAAGCAATGGTGACAATTCCCAATTTGTATTAGATTCATTGTCTTTTAATTCTACACCCCTCCACAACACACTAGCATTCAGTTCTTAAACAGCTCCATCTGTGAATGAATTAAACAAGCATGGTAACACCAAGCATCCTTGTTTAAGGTCTATTTTTACTGAAAAACAACCTTACTCTTTTACACATTTTAACCCGAGCCTTCATCTACAGAAAAATTTCCTTACTACTGTAAGTAACCTACCACCTGTTCCATACACTTGCAGCATCTACCACGTTGGGGCAGAAGCGGTGAAGAAACTAACAAAAAAAAAATAACCTAGTATGCAAAATATGGATGACCTGGTATGGCATATAGGTTGACCTGGATTAGGAAATAAAGATGAAGTGGAATTGGATACAAGGAAGTAGGTCACATCAAATACAACACAGTGTAACATTAGAACAACTTAGGCAACACACCTGAGCTGACCAACGCAATTCCTCTCGAAACTGTTTTATCAGCGTAATTTATTCTCGTGTATTTCATTGTTCATTACCTATCCATTACTACAAATCACCATTTACTACCAGAATTTTAACTCATCTTCAATCACCCACATTCACAACTCATCTTCAACTATTCATCTCTACAACTCATCCTCAACCATCTCTTACCACATCTCACTATAAAACACCCATTAAATCAACTCACTATAAACCACCACCTCAACTCACCATCAAATAACCATTACCTCAACTCGTCGGCCATCTGTCATTACAACTCATCATCAATAATCACAAGTCACCATCAGCCATCCATAACTACAACCCACCATCAATAACCACAGTTCACCATCAACCATCCATAACTACAATCCACCATCAACCACAACTCACCATCAGCAATCCATAACTACAACCCACCACAACTCACCATCAACCATCCATATCCACAACTTACAGTCAAGTCAACTCATTATAAAGCATCCATCACCACAACTCGCCATCAGTCACCAACCACAACTCACCCCAACCATTCACCACCACAACTCACTACCAACCATCCACATTATGTGAAGCACGACTCACGTGTGAACAACATTTAGCGTTTTATGTGAATGTTCAATGAGTATTCTATTCCAGATCGAAGTGTTCAGTACATGTTCTGTTTGTGATCAACATGTTCATTCAATGTTCTTGCCCATATCAACGTGCTCAGTACGTGTTCTGTACAACATCGATAATGAACATCAAAATGGTATTCAATACCGACAGGTTGGTAGGTAAGACACATAGGCAACATTTAGGCAACTTTATTCCGAAACGTTTCGCCTACACAGTAGGCTTCTTCAGTCGAATACAGTAGTAGTAGTGAGAATGTAGCCACTGAGAGGTCATGTTCATCTTGTCAGACACTGCAACACATGGCATCTTGGTACAGAAAACACCTTGGACAACCTTTTCAAGTGAGAATTGTTGGATCTGAGAGGGACATGACCTCTCAGTGGCTACATTCTCACTACTACTACTACTACTCTGCACCTCTCCTTCCGACAGTATTTAAGTCTCCGCACTGTCGCTTGATCTTCAGATAGTTCCTGACTATGGAACTGAACTTCTCCAGGCTGAGGGACTGACAGCCTCAAATTCTACGACTTCAAGGGTGATGGACTGATTACATCGTCTTCACATCTTTATTGTTCCTGCCTAATTTCTGTATTCGACTGAAGAAGCGAAACGTCTCGGAATAAAGTTGCCTAACTGTTGCCTATGTGTCTTACCTACCAACATCGATAATGTATGTGAATTTAAAGACAAGAAAATTTTGCAACCAGCTTCAGTTTCTTAAGAAAAACCTATAATAAATTTGTTAGTTTCTGGCTTACTAAAATCTTCTCTTGAATCTAGTAACTGCTGGCTTAACACATACAGTGTTAAGCCAGTGTTAATAGTCTGAGTCGGACCGAAACGTCGTCGTAAGCTCCCCTCACCTATATGCGGGTTATTTGTGTATTGTTCCAGTCACGGTATTGTGCCTTTAAGTTATTGACTTCCTACATTTTCAATTATGAGTCAATAATATTACTTCTACATGATTACTCATGGGTCCCTCATAATTTCCATGTGTGGTTACTCATGGGTCCCTCATAACTTCCTTGTGTGGTTACTCATGAGTCCCTCATAACTTCCATGTGTGGTTACTCATGAATCCTCATAACTTCCTTGTGTGGTTACTCATGGATCCCTCATAACTTCCATGTGTGGTTACTCATGAGTCCCTCATAACTTCCATGTGTGGTTACTCATGAGTCCCTCATAACTTCCATGTGTGGTTACTCATGAGTCCCTCATAACTTCCATGTGTGGTTACTCATGAGTCCCTCATAACTTCCTTGTGTGGTTATTCATGAGTCCCTCATAACTTCCATGTGTGGTTACTCATGAGTCCCTCATAACTTCCATGTGTGGTTACTCATGAGTCCCTCATAACTTCCATGTGTGGTTACTCATGAGTCCCTCATAACTTCCTTGTGTGGTTATTCATGAGTCCCTCATAACTTCCGTGTGTGGTTACTCACGAGTCCCTCATAACTTCCGTGTGTGCTTACTCATGAATCCCTCATAACTTCCTTGTGTGGTTATTCATGAGTACCTCATAGCTTCCGTGTGTGGTTACTCATGATTCCCTCATAACTTCCGTGTGTGGTTACTCATGAGTCCCTCATAACTTCCGTGTATGGTAACATATGAGTCCCTCATAACTTCCGTGTGTGGTTATTCATGAGTCCCTCATAACTTCCCTGAGTGGTTATTCATGAGTCCCTCATAACTTCCTTGTGTGGTTATTCATGAATCCCTCATAACTTTCATGTGTGGTTACTCATGAGTCCCTCATAACTTCCATGTGTGGTTACTCATGAGTCCCTCATAACTTTCGTGTGTGGTTATTCATTACATTTGCCATCTTCCATACCTCGGGGAGTTGCCCAGTTTCAAATGATGTGTTGAAGATCTTTGTTAATGGTACACACAATATCTCTGCTTCCTCTTTAAGGACCTATGGAGAGATGTTGTCTGGTCCCACCGCCTTTGAGGTGTCAAGTTCGCATAGCAGCTTCTTCACCTCCTCCTTGGTTATATGTACCTCATCCAGCACTTGCTAGTGCACCCCCCTGCTCTGATTTCCTGGAGTCCTACTGGTTTCCACTGTAAATACTTCTTTAAATCTCGTGTTGAGCTCCTGACATACCTCCCGGTCGTTTCTTGTGAATTCCCCATCACCCTTCCTCAGTCTGATTACCTGGTCCTTGACTGTTATTTTCCTCCTGATGTGGCTGTACAACAGCTTCGGGTCAGTCTTTACTTTCGATGCTATGTCATTTTCGTATTGCCGCTGAGCCTCCCTTCTTATCTGTGCATATTCGTTTCTGGCTCTTCGGCTAATCTCTTTATTTTCCTGAGTTCTCTGACTTCTGTACCTTTTCCATTCTCTAATACACGTAGTTTTTGCCTCCCTACACCTTTTGGTGAACCAAGGACTCGTTCTGTTCTTCCCATTTTTTCTGTTTCCCTTGGGAACAAACCTCTCCTCTGCCTCCTTGCATTTTGTTGCGACATAGTCCATCATTTCTTGTACTGGTTTTCCTGTCAGTTCCCTCTCCCACTGAATGTCTTGAAAGAAGTTCCTCAAGCCTGAGTTGTTCCCCCTTTTGTAGTTTGGTTTTTCCCACCTTATTCCTGCTGCTCTCTCCACTTGGAGCTCAACTATGTAGTCGGAGCACAGAACCACATGATCACTAGCTCCCAGGGGCCTTTCATATATGATATCCTCGATGTCAGAACTACTCGAGGTGAACACAAGGTCCAGTCTTGCTGGTTCATCCTCTCCTCTCTCTCTGGTAGTGTCTCTAACATGTTGATGCATGAGGTTTTCCAGTACCATATCCATCATCTTGGCTCTCCATGTTTCGGGACCCTCATGGGGCTCCAGGTTTTCCCAGACAATCTCCTTGTGATTGAAATCACCCATAACTAGTAATTTTGCTCCCCCCATGTGTGCTCTCCTGGCCACCTCGGCTAGTGTGTCGACCATTGCTCTGTTGCTCTCATCGTATTCTTCTCTTGGCCTCCTGCAGTTCTGTGGTGGGTATAACATTACTGCAATTATCACCTTATGTCCCTCAGACTGGATTGTTCCTACTAAGTATTCCCTTTCGCCCGTGCCGTCCATTCCTTCCATTTTCTCAACTCCCCACTGGTTTTTAATGAGCAGTGCAACTCCTCCTCCCCCTCTCCTCTCTCTGTCTTTCCTGAGTATTTGATATCCGGATGGAAAGATTGAATCTGTTATTATTCTGGTGAGTTTTGTTTTTGTGAGTGCTATTATGTCTGGGGATGTCTCCTTGATTCTTTCGTGCCACTCCTCATACTTATTTGTTATTCCATCTGCATTTGTATACCACACCTTCAACTTCTTTTCTAAGATTGTGGTCTGGGAGGTGTATTGGGGTTGGGGAAGTGGGAGACCTGATAAGGAACTATGGGTGGTTGCTGTGGGGGTGGGGTTTGTAATGCAGCGGGTAGGGGCATTGGATGTGGCATGGGTGTTTTGATTTAGAGTGTTTGGTTGCACTGGGGTTGACCTGGTTGGGAGGCTTCTATAGGAAGTTGTGAGGGAGGCTGTATTTGATCTCCCTGTGTCTGGGATCTCCTGTCTGTCTTCTCCATCCCCTCTCTTTCCTCCTTTCGCCTTTGTACCATCTCTCTCAGTTTCTGCCTTTCTGCTTGTGTTCTGTCGCGGTCGAGATACACCTTCCTGTATGACAGCATGTCCCTTAATCATGCTTTCTCCTGCAGGATCCTGTTCTGAGTAGATTCTGCCTTGAAGGTCACTTTCACTGGCTGGGTTACTCATGAGTCCCTCATAACTTCTGTGTGTGGTTACTCATGGATCCCTCATAACTTCCTTGTGTGGTTATTCATGAGTCCCTCATAACTTCCTTGTGTGGTTACTCATGGGTCCCTCATAACTTCCATGTGTGGTTACTCATGAGTCCCTCATAACTTCCTTGTGTGGTTATTCATGAGTCCCTCATAACTTCCTTGTGTGGTTACTCATGGGTCCCTCATAACTTCTATGTGTGGTTATTCATGAGTCCCTCATAACTTCCTTGTGTGGTTATTCATAAGTCCCTCATAACTTCCACGTGTGGTTACTCATGAGTCCCTCATAACTTCCGTGTGTGGCTACTCATGAGTCCCTCATAACTTCTGTGTGTGGTTACTCGTGAGTCCCTCATAACTTCCGTGTGTGGTTACTCATGAGTCCCTCATAACTTCCGTGTGTGGTTACTCATGAGTCCCTCATAACTTCCGTGTGTGGTTACTCATGAGTCCCTCATAACTTCCATGTGTGGTTACTCATGAGTCCCTCATAACTTCCGTGTGTGGTTACTCATGAGTCCCTCATAACTTCCGTGTGTGGTTATTCATGAGCCCCTCATAACTTCATTGTGTGGTTACTCATGGGTCCCTCATAACTTCCATGTGTGGTTACTCATGAGTCCCTCATAACTTCCTTCTGTGGTTATTCATGAGTCCCTCATAACTTCCTTGTGTGGTTACTCATGAGTCCCTCATAACTTCCTTGTGTGGTTATTCATAAGTCCCTCATAACTTCCATGTGTGGTTACTCATGAGTCTCTCATAACTTCTGTGTGCATTTACTCATGAGTCCCTCATAACTTCATGTGTGGTTACTCATGAGTCCCTCATAACTTCCGTGTGTGGTTACTCATGAGTCCCTCATAACTTCCGTGTGTGGTTACTCATGAGTCCCTCATAACTTCCATGTGTGGTTACTCATGAGTCCCTCATAACTTCCTTGTGTGGTTACTCATGAGTCCCTCATAACTTCCTTGTTTGATTATTCATAAGTCCCTCATAACTTCTATGTGTGGTTACTCATGAGTCCCTCATAACTTCCGTGTGTGGTTATTCATGAGTCCCTCATAACTTCTGTGTGTGGTTACTCATGAGTCCCCATATTTTCCGTGTGTGGTTACTCATGAGTCCCTCATAACTTCCGTGTGTGGTTATTCCTGAGTCCCTCATAACTTCCGTGTGTGGTTATTCCTGAGTCCCTCATAACTTCCGTGTGTGGTTACTCATGAGTCCCTCATAACTTCCGTGTGTGGTTATTCCTGAGTCCCTCATAACTTCCGTGTGTGGTTGCTCATGAGTCCCTCATAACTTCCGTGTGTGGTTATTCCTGAGTCCCTCATAACTTCCGTGTGTGGTTACTCATGAGTCCCTCATAACTTCCGTGTGTGGTTACTCTTGAGTCCCTCATAACTTCCGTGTGTGGTTACTCATGAGTCCCTCATAACTTCCGTGTGTGGTTACTCATGAGTCCCTCATAACTTCCGTGTGTGGTTGCTCATGAGTCCCTCATAACTTCCGTGTGTGGTTATTCCTGAGTCCCTCTTAACTTCCGTGACTTCCGTGTGTGGTTACTCATGAGTCCCTCATAACTTCCGTGTGTGGTTACTCATAGTTCCTTTACATATTTCAGTTTAAACCTACATTTAATTACTGTTCCACTAAGCAGAGTAGATGAAAAAATATATTCGATGAGTATGATAGTGTTATTTTAGGTCTAATTTGTGTCACCTTGCACTTGTTTTCTAAGACATACGTGACTTACAGGGAAAGGATTCTAACCTGGAAAAAAAACACAAGAGAAATGACAATGAATATGAACACTAAGAAAAGCACAGATATGTGAAGACATGTCTTAACATGCACATTGGGACAGAAAGAATAAACAAGCAATTTATTAACTCTCCATCACCAATATTAATCATTAATCAGCTATAATTTCAATTAATCATCAACCATCCCTCACTATAAATCACCTACAAACAAGCAACACCACAACACATTATAATATATTCAAAACATCTCACCATCACCCATCAGTATTTTCAACTTATCAAAGTTGATAACTTATCTCCATCAACTATCACTGACCACAACTCACAATTAACATTAAATCACTTCAATTTACCATCAATCATCTATCACAACAATCATCAACCATCCCTTACCTAAAATGTCCATCATCCATACACCATTACAACTATCTTTCAACCATTTCAACAATTCATGACGGTATCTCTCCAGCAGTGCCTCACCTTAACATTTCAACCATCGTCACTGTTTTCCGTAGCTTTCACAGTCATATATGCAAGTGTGAACAAGAATCATTTTGTGATTTAGGAGTAAAGTTTTCAGTATATGTTCTGGCTTAGATCAAAGTACATGTTACATATTAAATATATAGTCAATTCAAAGATATTTTTTCCCAGTCGTTTTGAGAGAAGATTATCATTGTCCATGAGTTTCTCTGAGCTCCGTTGATCAGTTCATTTAAATGTCATGGTAAATAAGAAAAATACATTAGTGCTTTGTTTATTTGTGTTAACTGTTTTGCGAGAGCTGGTGGTTGATGAACAGAAGGAAATCAGATTCGAAAGAAGGAAGAGGATCAAGATCTCTTCGCCGGGCGAGACACCTCCCTCAAAGTTACTGTAGCTAGATTGTGGGGAGGATCTCTGCTGTTCTCACTCTCATCAGGTCGAGATTACACTCTGTTCATTCCTTTTCGCTGTTTTATTTTTTTAACACAACTCTGGAGAGTGAAATAAAGGTAGCTAGAATAAAGTTATGTCATTGTAATAACTCCTAAACAGTAAAGGAAATCAAGTCCCAAACATCTCAACTGATACGGATTCCCTTATATAATAATCTTTCATATGTAAAAAACAATATCTTAAAATGTTTTAGATGGTAGTATAAGGATTAAAATTGATAAACCGGGTCGAGCCAAAACCACTTCTTTTTAAAGCTGCCCAAAATGTCAGTTTATAAGAAATCTATTTGCGAGCACTGTCAGCCTCAGTTACCAGACCTTGCCACGTGGAGGCCAGTGGCTCGTCTTTAAGGTCCACCCATCCACTTACTGTTTTTTGATGCTTTCCTCAGGTTCATGTGTCCATCTTTGTCCCCTCTGATATTCTCCCTTCCCCATTTCCCCAAGGTATTCTCGCTTTTCCCAGGTCCATGTGTCCAGGAATCTACCTGTGTCCGCCTCAGATATTCCACCCTTCCCCACTTCCCCAAGGTATTCTCGCTTTTCCCAGGTCCATGTGTCCAGGAATCTATCTGTGTCCCCTCAGATGTTCTCCCTTCCCCACTTCCCCAAGGTATTCTCGCTTTTCCCAGGTCCATGTGTCCAGGAATCTACCTGTGTCCGCCTCAGATATTCCACCCTTCCCCACTTCCCCAAGGTATTCTCGCTTTTCCCAGGTCCATGTGTCCAGGAATCTATCTGTGTCCCCTCAGATGTTCTCCCTTCCCCACTTCCCCAAGGTATTCTCGCTTTTCCCAGGTCCATGTGTCCAGGAGTCCATCTGTGTTCTCTCAGATGCTCTCCATTCCCCACTTTCCCACGGTCTGCCCTAGCAACCAGTATCCCCATCTTTCCCAGGCCCATGTGTCCATCTGTCCGTCTCAGATACCTTCCCCACTTCCCCAAGGTATTCTCGCTTTTCCCAGGTTCATGTGTCCAGGAGTCCATCTGTGTCCCCTCAGATGTTCTCCCTTCCCCACTTTCCCAAGGTATTCTCGCTTTTCCCAGGTCTATGTGTCCAGGAATCTACCTGTGTCCGCCTCAGATATTCCACCCTTCCCCACTTCCCCAAGGTATTCTCGCTTTTCCCAGGTCCATGTGTCCAGGAATCTATCTGTGTCCCCTCAGATGTTCTCCCTTCCCTACTTCCCCAAGGTATTCTCGCTTTTCCCAGGTCCATGTGTCCAGGAGTCCATCTGTGTTCTCTCAGATGCTCTCCGTTCCCCACTTTCCCACGGTCTGCCCTAGCAACCAGTATCCCCATCTTTCCCAGATCCATGTGTCCAGGAGTTCATCTGTCCGCCTCAGATATTCCCCCTTCCCCACTTCCGCAAGGTATTCTCGCTTTTCCCAGGTCCATGTGTCCAGGAGTCCATCTGTGTCCCCTCAGATGTTCTCCCTTCCCCACTTTCCCAAGGTCTGCCTTAGCAACCAGTATCCCCATCTTTCCCAGGTTCATGTGTCCAGGAGTCCATCTGTCCGCCTCAGATATTCCCCCTTCCCCACTTCCCCAAGGTATTCTCGCTTTTCCCAGGTCCATGTGTCCAGGAATCCATCTGTGTCCCCTCAGATGTTTTCCCTTCCCCACTTCCCCAAGGTATTCTCGCTTTAGCAACCAGTATCCCCCATCTTTCCCAGGTCCATGTGTCCAGGATTCTATCTGTGTCCCCTCAGATGTTCTCCCTTCCCCACTTCCCCAAGGTATTCTCGCTTTTCC
Source organism: Cherax quadricarinatus (assembly GCF_038502225.1). Lineage (NCBI taxonomy): Eukaryota > Metazoa > Arthropoda > Malacostraca > Decapoda > Parastacidae > Cherax > Cherax quadricarinatus. The sequence continues at coordinate 36,219,907 of NC_091304.1, read as the reverse complement.
CAGGTCCACTTTAGTTATCAAAACTCTACTCTACAAACATCTCTCATATATGTTTTCCACAACTATAAATACACCCAAGTGCAACTTTCCTTTATATAAGTGTTGTTAACTTCAGTATTTCAGTGTTTACACATGATCCACAAATTACCTTCACTTTCTGAACTTACAGTCTTCTATGTTATCAATATTATCTTTATCATCACTTCAATAATCATAATTCTGACATAAACTTTACCTGGTATTGCCAACACTCTCCAGGCTGACAGCGGAGTCAGCCAGGCTGACAGAAGAGTCAGCCAGGCTGACAGCGGAGTCAGCCAGGCTGACAGCACAGTCAGTCAAGCTGACAGCTGTACCACGGAACTGTGCTCTTCTTTACTGTGAATTATTATGTAGATCATACAAGTTTTTTTTGATGTTTACTTTTCACTTTCATCTACACATATACATCACTACAAACACACATATATACATACATGTGTACACATATACATCACTACAAACACACATATATACATACATGTGTACACATATACATCACTACAAACACACATATATACATACATGTGTACACATATACATCACTACAAACACACATATATACATACATGTGTACACATATACATCACTACAAACACACATATATACATACATGTGTACACATATACATCACTACAAACACACATATATACATACATGTGTACACATACACATCACTACAAACACACATATATACATACATGTGTACACATATACATCACTACAAACACACATATATACATACATGTGTACACATATACATCACTACAAACACATATATACATACATGTGTACACATATACATCACTACAAACACACATATATACATACATGTGTACACATATACATCACTACAAACACACATATATACATACATGTGTACACATATACATCACTACAAACACACTACTACCAACACACATATTTACATACATGTGTACACATACACATCACTACAAACACACTACTACCAACACACATATATACATACATGTGTACACATACACATCACTACAAACACACTACTACCAACACACATATATACATACATGTGTACACATACACATCACTACAAACACACTACTACCAACACACATATATACATACATGTGTACACATACACATCACTACAAACACACTACTACCAACACACATATATACATACATGTGTACACATACACATCACTACAAACACACTACTACCAACACACATATACATACATGTGTACACATACACATCACTACAAACACACTACTACCAACACACATATATACATGTGTACACATACACATCACTACAAACACACTACTACCAACACACATATTTGCATACATGTGTACACGCATACATCACTACAAACACACTACTACCAACACACATATATACATACATGTGTACACATACACATCACTACAAACACACTACTACCAACACACATATACATACATGTGTACACATACACATCACTACAAACACACTACTACCAACACACATATATACATGTGTACACATACACATCACTACAAACACACTACTACCAACACACATATATACATACATGTGTACACATACACATCACTACAAACACACTACTACCAACACACTTATATACATACATGTGTACACATACACATCACTACAAACACACTACTACCAACACACTTATATACATACATATGTACACATACACATCACTACAAACACACTACTGCCAACAGGAGGAGGAGAAAAAAGCGATTGAAGACATCATGAAGGTGATAGGCGAGGGGGACATGACCCAGGTGGCAAATTTTCGGAGAATTGGGTGGTTCACAAAGAAAAGGAATCGGCCTCTCAAAGTAATTTTCAAGGCAGAATCAACCTGAACCATGATCCTGCAGGAGAAAGCACGGCTGAGAGGCAAGCAGGAGTTCCGGAGTGTGTACCTCGACCGAGACAGAACACAGGACGAAAGGAAGACAATGAAAGAGAGAGTTCAAAAACGAAAGGAGAAATGGGAGGAAATGAAAAAGGAGAGCAGAATAACCCAGGATCAAATGGAAGGACAAGCGCACCCCCCAGAAACACCTGCAGAAGGACTCCAGCCACGACACCCCCAAGGCAACTGAACAATCCAAACCAACCATCACACACCGATCCCTCTGTTTCCACCCCCCGCACCACAGTTACAGTATTAGAACAGAAGTTGAAGGTTTGGTACACAAATGCAGATGGATTAACGAATAAACATGAGGAATGGCAAGAAAGAATCAATGAGAAGTCCCCAGACATCATAGCAGTTACAGAAACAAAACTCATGGAGACAATAACAGATGCAATCTTCCCACCAGGATACCAGATCATGAGGAAAGATAGAAGGGGCAGGGGGGGAGGTGGGGTTGCTCTGCTCGTAAAAAACAGATGGAAATTCGAGAAAATGGAAGGAATAGATGAGACGGGAGAAAGAGACTACATAGCAGGTACACTTCAGTCGGGGGAACACAAAGTGGTCATTGCAGTGATGTATAATCCACCACAGAACTGCAGGAGGCCAAGAGAGGAATATGAAGAGAGCAACAGAGCAATGGTGGACACACTTGCTGAGGTGGCAAGAAGAGCTCACTCCAGCAGAGCAAAGTTGCTGGTTATGGGGGATTTCAACCACAGGGAGATTGACTGGGAAAACCTGGAGCCACATGGGGGTCCCGAAACATGGAGAGCCAGGATGTTGGACGTGGTGCTGGAAAACCTCATGCACCAACATGTTAAGGACACTACCAGAGTGAGAGGGGAGGATGAACCAGCAAGATTGGACCTTGTGTTCACCCTGGGCAGCTCAGACATTGAGGACATCAAGTATGAGAGTCCCCTAGGAGCTAGCGACCACGTGGTTCTGTGCTTTGAATACATAGTAGAGCTGCAAGTGGAGAGAATAACAGGAGTAGAATGGGAAAAACCTGACTATAAAAGAGGGGACTACATAGGGTTGAAGAACTTCCTGCGGGAGGTCCAGTGGGACAGAGAACTGGCAGGAAAGCCAGTAAATGAAATGATGGAATATGTAGCAACAAAATGCAAGGAGGCAGTGGAAAGGTTCATTCCCAAGGGCAACAGTAACAACGGGAAGACCAGAACAAGCCCCTGGTTCACCCGACGGTGTAAGGAGGCAAAAACAAAGTGCAATAGAGAATGGAAAAAGTACAGAAGGCAGAGAACACACGAAAATAGGGAGATCAGTCGCAGAGCCAGGAATGAGTACGCACAGGTAAGGAGGGAGGCCCAGCGACAGTATGAAAATGACATAGCATCGAGAATCAAGACTGACCCGAAACTGTTGTATAGCCACATCAGGAGGATGACAACAGTCAAAGACCAGGTGATCAGATTAAGGACAGAAGGTGGAGAACTCACAAGAAATGATCAGGAGGTATGTGAGGAGCTGAACAGGAGATTTAAGGAAGTTTTTACAGTAGAGACAGGAAGGGCTGTGGGAAGACAGAACAGAAGGGAACATCAAGAGGGAATATACCAACAAGTGTTGGATGACATACGAACAACTGAGGAGGAGGTGAAGAAGCTCTTAAGTGACCTTGACACCTCAAAGGCGATGGGACCGGACAACATCTCCCCATGGGTCCTTAGAGAAGGAGCAGAGATGCTGTGTGTGCCTCTAACCACAATCTTCAACACATCCCTTGAAACTAGGCAACTACCTGAGAAATGGAAGACAGCTAATGTAGTCCCCATATTTAAGAAAGGAAACAGAAACGAGGCACTAAACTACAGACCTGTGTCTCTGACATGTATCGTGTGCAAAGTCATGGAGAAGATTATCAGGAGGAGAGTGGTCGAACACCTGGAAAGGAACAAGATTATAAATGAAAACCAGCATGGGTTCATGGAAGGCAAATCTTGTATCACAAACCTCCTGGAGTTTTATGACAAGGTAACAGAAGTAAGACACGAGAGAGAGGGTTGGGTAGATTGCGTTTTCCTAGACTGCAGGAAGGCCTTTGACACAGTTCCCCACAAGAGATTAGTGCAGAAGCTGGAGGATCAGGCACACGTAAAAGGAAGGGCACTGCAATGGATAAGGGAATACCTGACAGGGAGGCAGCAACGAGTCATGGTACGTGACGAAGTATCACAGTGGGCGCCAGTTGCGAGCGGGGTCCCAGAGGGGTCAGTTCTAGGACCAGTGCTATTTTTGATATATGTGAACGACATGATGGAAGGAATAGGCTCTGAAGTGTCCCTGTTCGCAGATGACGTGAAGTTGATGAGAAGAATTAAATCGGACGAGGATGAGGCAGGACTGCAAAGAGACCTGGAGAGGCTGGACATGTGGTCCAGTAACTGGCTTCTCGAATTCAATCCAGCCAAATGCAAAGTCATGAAGATTGGGGAGGGGCAAAGAAGACCGCAGACAGAGTATAGGCTAGGTGGACAAAGACTACAGACCTCACTCAGGGAGAAAGACCTTGGGGTGACCATAACACCGAGCACATCACCGGAGGCACACATCAACCAAATAACCGCTGCAGCATACGGGCGCCTGGCAAACCTGAGAATAGCGTTCCGATACCTTAATAAGGAATCGTTCAAGACACTGTACACTGTGTATGTTAAGCCCATACTGGAGTATGCAGCACCAGTCTGGAACCCACACCTGGTCAAGCACGTCAAGAAGTTAGAGAAAGTACAAAGGTTTGCAACAAGGCTAGTCCCAGAGCTCAAGGGAATGTCGTACGAGGAAAGGTTAAGGGAAATCGGACTGACGACACTGGAGGACAGAAGGGTCAGGGGAGACATGATAACGACATACAAGATACTGCGGGGAATAGACAAGGTGGACAGAGATAGGATGTTCCAGAGAGGGGACACAGGGACAAGGGGTCACAACTGGAAGCTGAAGACTCAGACGAGTCACAGGGACGTTAGGAAGTATTTCTTCAGTCATAGAGTTGTCAGCAAGTGGAATAGCCTAGCAAGTGAAGTAGTGGAGGCAGGAACCATACATAGTTTTAAGAAGAGGTATGACAAAGCTCAGGAAGCAGAGAGAGAGAGGATCCAGTAGCGATCAGTGAAGAGGCGGGGCCAGGAGCTGAGTCTCGACCCCTGCAACCACAATTAGGTGAGTACAATTAGGTGAGTACACATATATACATACATGTGTACACGCATACATCACTAGAAACACACTACTACCAACACACATATATACATACATGTGTACACATACACATCACTACAAACACACTACTACCAACACACATACATACATGTGTACACACATGCATCACTACACACTACTACCAACACACATACATACATGTGTACACACATGCATCACTACACACTACTACCAACACACATACATACATGTGTACACACATACATCACTACAAACACACTACTACCAACACACATATATACATACATGTGTACACACATACATCACTACAAACACACTACTACCAACACACATATATACATACATGTGTACACACATACATCACTACAAACACACTACTACCAACACATACATCACTACAAACTCACTACTACAAACACACATATATACATACATGTGTACACACATACATCACTACAAACACACTACTACCAACACACATATATACATACATATGTACACGTTATCATACACATATCTACACTCTCCCTCACCATTGTTTAATTAAAATTAATATTGTACAAATTGTGTATGAGAATTTAGATAATTTTTGTTTATATTATTTAAATTTTCTCTAAGAAAGTGCAATAAGGGTTATAATTTTTTGATGAAATAATGTGGTAAAAGATGTAAATATGTGAAGAAATTACTAACTTGAGAGACTTGTGGTTAAGATAAAGAAGATATTCAGAAGAATAAACACTTTGTTTAAGTAGAATTAATTATTAAATAACTTTCTCAATTCTCATACTTACACTTCTCTCACCTCTTTATTAATGACTTAAAAAAACATTCACCACAACAGACAAAAAATAAAAACTTTCCGTGATGAAAAAAAAAACACTCGACTTGGATGATTCGATCTGTTGACAATAAGAATTTTGGCGGTGGCTGCCACAACCTGGCCAGTACGACTGTGTGTGGCCACAACCTGGCCAGTACGACTGTGTGTTGCCACAACCTGGCCAGTACGACTGTGTGTTGCCACAAACTGGCCAGTACGACTGTGTGTTGCCACAACCTGGCCAGTACGACTGTGTGTTGCCACAACCTGGCCAGTACGACTGTGTGTTGCCACAACCTGGCCAGTACGACTGTGTGTTGCCACAACCTGGCCAGTACGACTGTGTGTTGCCACAACCTGGCCAGTACGACTGTGTGCTGCCACAACCTGGCCAGTACGACTGTGTGTTGCCACAACCTGCCCAGTATGACTGTGTGTTGCCACAACCTGGCCAGTACGACTGTGTGTTGCCACAACCTCCCCAGTACGACTGTGTGTTGCCACAACCTGGCCAGTACGACTGTGTGTTGCCACAACCTGCCCAGTACGACTGTGTGTTGCCACAACCTGGCCAGTACGACTGTGTGCTGCCACAACCTGGCCAGTACGACTGTGTGTTGCCACAACCTGGCCAGTACGACTGTGTGTTGCCACAACCTGGCCAGTACGACTGTGTGTTGCCACAACCTGCCCAGTACGACTGTGTGTTGCCACAACCTGGCCAGTACGACTGTGTGTTGCCACAACCTGGCCAGTACGACTGTGTGTTGCCACAACCTGGCCAGTACGACTGTGTGTTGCCACAACCTGGCCAGTACGACTGTGTGTTGCCACAACCTGCCCAGTACGACTGTGTGTTGCCACAACCTGGCCAGTACGACTTTGTGTTGCCACAACCTGGCCAGTACGACTGTGTGTTGCCACAACCTGGCCAGTACGACTGTGTGTTGCCACAACCTGGCCAGTACGACTGTGTGTTGCCACAACCTGGCCAGTACGACCGTGTGTTGCCACAACCTGGCCAGTACGACTGTGTGTTGCCACAACCTGGCCAGTACGACTGTGTGTTGCCACAACCTGGCCAGTACGACTGTGTGTTGCCACAACCTGGCCAGTACGACTGTGTGTTGCCACAACCTGCCCAGTACGACTGTGAGTTGCCACAACCTTGCCAGTACAACTGTGTGTTGCCACAACCTGGCCAGTACGACTGTGTGTTGACACAACTTGGCCAGTACAACTGTGTGTTGCCACAACCTGGCCAGTACGACTGTGTGTTGCCACAACCTGCCAGTACAACTGTGTGTTGACACAACCTGGCCAGTACGACTGTGTGTTGCCACAACCTGGCCAGTACGACTGTGTGTTGCCACAACCTGGCCAGTACAACTGTGTGTTGCCACAACCTGGCCAGTACGACTGTGTGTTGCCACAACCTGCCAGTACAACTGTGTGTTGCCACAACCTGGCCAGTACGACTGTGTGTTGCCACAACCTGGCCAGTACGACTGTGTGTTGCCACAACCTGGCCAGTACGACTGTGTGTTGCCACAACCTTGCCAGTACGACTGTGTGTTGCCACAACCTGGCCAGTACGACTGTGTGTTGCCAAAACCTGGCCAGTACCACTGTGTGTTGCCACAACCTAGCCAGTACGACTGTGTGTTGCCACAACCTGGCCAGTACGACTGTGTGTTGCCACAACCTGGCCAGTACGACTGTGTGTTGCCACAACCTGGCCAGTACGACTGTGTGTTGCCACAACCTGGCCAGTACCACTGTGTGTTGCCACAACCTGGCCAGTACGACTGTGTGTTGCCACAACCTGGCCAGTACGACTGTGTGTTGTCATAACCTGTCCAGTACGACTGTGTGTTGTCACAATCTGGCCAGTACGACTGTGTGTTGTCACAACCTGGCCAGTACGACTGTGTGTTGTCATAACCTGTCCAGTACGACTGTGTGTTGTCACAATCTGGCCAGTACGACTGTGTGTTGTCACAACCTGGCCAGTACGACTGTGTGTTGTCACAACCTGGCCAGTACGACTGTGTGTAGTCACAACCTGGCCAGTGCGGCTGTGTGTTGTCACAACCTGGCCAGTACGACTGTGTGTTGTCACAACCTGTTTTAAATTGGTGAAGGATAATGCAAGTCAAAAGCTTTTCTGTTGTGTTTATTTCGCTCCCTTTACACACAGGATAACAGGCCTTTGGGACTCCTGGGTTGTAATAGGTAACAAAAGAAAAGTACAGTAACTTCCAATAACAGCATACTAACACATACACAAGTGAAAGTTTGTGTATGCAAGAATTTCGCAAAAATCATTCTGAACCTAACGGAAAAAAAATGTATTTCATTGTGTTTGTTTATTATTAAATTATTGTAAACTTATCTAAAACATTTTTAGTTAAATTAGGCTAAATCAAATTAAATTAAATTAAAGGTTAGGTAAGTTTTCTAAGGTTCTTTTAGAACAAAGTTATTAGTTTTTACATTAGCATAAATGAAAAAAATATATCTTTAAACGCACAGAGAAAATATAAGAAAGGACTCAATTTTACATGAGGTCTTGTTAACAGACCAGTTTCACCCATTCGGATATTGGGATCTCGGCAGTTTGGAAGAGTATCTAATATTACTTCATATATGCTTCTAAACTGTTGTGTCTGAGCGCCTCTGCAAAGACAGTGATTATGTGTGAGTGAGGTGAAAGTGTTGAATGATGATGAAAGTATTTCCTTTTTGGGGATTTTTTTCATATTATGATAACGTGGGTGGCACCAGCGAGATGCCACTGACGTGTTATTCAGGGAGGCTGGAGTGGGAATAACACCATCATGAGTAGGGAGGCTGGAGTAATAATACCCCATGGCTACTGTCAGGGAGGCTGGAGTGGGAATAACACCACCGATGCTACTGTCAGGGAGGCTGGAGTGGGAATAACACCACCGATGCTACTGTCAGGGAGGCTGGAGTGGGAATAACACCACCGATGCTACTGTCAGGGAGACTGGAGTGGGAATAACACCACCGATGCTACTGTCAGGGAGGCTGGAGTGGGAATAACACCACCGATGCTACTGTCAGGGATGCTTGAGTGGGAATAACACCACCGATGCTACTGTCAGGGAGGCTGGTTGACGCTTTTGAATCCAAATCATGAATAATAACAATAATAATTAATAATAATATAATAATAATAACATAATAATAATAACATAATAATAATAATAACATAATAATAATAATATATTATAATGAATTATAATATATTTGCGACCACTGTCAGCCTCAGAGTTATCTCTGAGTTACCAGACCTTGCCACGTGGAGGCCAGTGGTTCGTCTTTAAGGTCCCCCCCCCTCGCCTTCCCCAGGTTCATGTGTCCAGGAATTCATCCGTGGGCCCCCGGATGTCTCCCCTTCCTCATTTCCCTAAGGTCAGCCTCGCCTCTCTTTCTCTCTCTGCCTTCCAGCCTCAGCCTTTCCCAGGTTCATGTATCCAGGAATCCATCTGTCTGCCTCCGGATGTTTTCCCTTCCTCACTTCCCTAAGGTCAGCCTCACCAACCTGTTTTCTTGCTGTCCCCAGGATCATGTATCCAGGAATCCTTCCGTCTACCGCCGGATATCTTCCCTTCCC
>NC_091304.1:36140151-36210167 GCF_038502225.1 Cherax quadricarinatus | reverse complement strand
TTATAATCATCACGGATGAAGGATCTCCAAAATAGGGATTTAGGCTAGTACGACGACTACGTCATCAGCATCTGGCAACTTGGCACGACCGTTGCCAGCGCAAGTATCACCTATATTGTGGTTTGCATGTCGCAGGCTTGGCTTGGCTTGGCCTTGCATCGCTGTTAGATACTGGTCACTCACTCCTGCAAGCTATTACAGTAGTTATTAGTAGTAAGAACACTTAGGAAGCTAGGACGTCCTCTCTAAACGTGAACAAGGAATAGGATAATAACAGCAATAATTGATACTTAAATCCAGAAAGGACAATAAGCGAAGAGTGTAGCATTTCTAGGAAAGACAAAACAGAGAGGAATGACGGATCTACCCCCCCCTCCTAACCATCCCTCCCTAACACACACACACAAGGGCAGACACTTAGTGAAGCTTTAGACCCTAGTAGCAATTATCGCTTTTTATAACCCAGAATTACTGGTATGTATTAACAGTATCTCCCCGCATACCTCCCCATACACACACACACATACATACACACATACATACACACACACACACACACATACACATACACACACATACACACACACACACACACACACACACACACACACATACACACACATACACACACATATACACACACACATACACACACACACATATACACACACACACACACACACACACACACATATACACACACACACACACACACACACACACACACACACACACACACACACACACACACACACACACACTGTAAGCACGTGCCGGTCAAGCCCCAGGAGGTTGGGGGTCAGGTCACAGGAAGTTGTGGGTAGCAAAGGACCTCTGAGACTACATTATAACGCACAAGCCACCTACCTTTCAGTACATAATAAACCCACACATAATTCCACACAAAATTACACACACACACACACACACACACACACACACACACACACACACACATATCCAGACTCACACATACACTCCCCCCCCTCACCGACATCTCACTTCTTCCCCTGATCCCTCCCCTCCCACGTTCACCCTCCCCTCCCCCTTTCACCCTCCCCCTCCCCACCCTTCCCCACCCCTCTCCCACATAGCCACAGTTCCTCCACTACCTCCCCCCCACACTCTGACATACACACTACTAACCTAACATACAGAACTAATAGGTTTCCCACTCTGAGGCAATCAGGATAAAACAAAAATGGGTTGTCAGAGAGCAACAAGAAAAACCAAAGGACAGGAGGAGGAAGCTGCAAAGGAAGATTGGGCAGCAGAGTTCATAAAAAGAGATCATGAATGGGAAAAGAAACTAGAAGAACTTAGCATGAGAATGGAAGAGAGGATAGATATGGAAAGCAGGAAGTGGGAGGTGCATGTCAAAGCAGCAGAGGCTAGGATACAGAGTTTAGAAGAGGAACTGAAAAATTTGAAACAGCCTAAAGAACTAAAGAACATTTTGGGATTGACAACAGAGACTGCTACCTCAGCCACAAATAAGGGGAAAGAAGGGGAACAACTGCATGGGGAAGCTCTATCAGAGGAGACTGTAGTAAATGAAAGAGCTAAGCTTTATGTGGAGGCCCTAACAGACAACAACAGAGCCCAAGGAAAGCCGAGAAGGGAAAATGACAGGCCACTGAGCCCAAGTACATTAGCCAGTGAAACTGAAGAAAGGAAAGCTGCAGTGCAGGAAACCAAATTAAATGACGGGATACACAGGGATACGCAGTGGGAGAATGAAAGGGTGAGGTCAGTCTTTGTGTATGGGCTCCAGGAAGTTGAAGGGGAAACATATGAAGCAAGAAAACAAGGGAAAAAAAGGCAATTGAAAGCATCATGAAAGCAATAGAAGAAGACGACATGACCCAGCTGGAAAATTTTCGGAGAATAGGGGGGTTTGTAAAAAAAAGAACCCGGCCAGTGAAAGTGACCTTCAAGGCAGAAGCGACTCGGACCAGGATCCTGCAGGAGAAAGCACGATTAAGGGACATGCTGGCATACAGGAAGGTGTATCTCGACCGCGACAGAACACAAGAAGAAAGGCAGAAACTGAGAGAGATAGTACAAAGGCGAAAGGAGGAAAGAGAGGGGATGGAGAAGACAGACAGGAGATCCCAGACCCAGGAAGAAGATCAAATACAGCCTCCCTCACAACTTCCTATAGAAGCCTCCCAACCAGGTCAACCCCAGTGCAACCAAACACACTAAATCAAAACACCCATGCCACATCCAATGCCCCCACCCACTACATTACAAACTCCACCCCCACAACAACAACCCATAGTTCCTTACCAGGTCTCCCACTTCCCCAACCCCAATATACCTCCCAGACCACAGTCTTAGAAAAGAAGTTGAAGGTGTGGTATACAAATGCAGATGGAATAACAAACAAGTATGAGGAGTGGCACGAAAGAATCAAGGAGATATCCCCAGACATAATAGCAATCACAGAAACAAAACTCACCAGAATAATAACAAATTCAATCTTTCCATACGGATACCAAATCCTCAGGAAAGACAGAGGGAGGAGAGGGAGAGGAGGAGTTGCACTGCTCATTAAAAACCAGTGGGATTTTGAGAAAATGGAAGGAATGGATGGCATGGGCGAAAGGGACTACTTAGTAGGAACAATCCAGTCTGAGGGACATAAGGTGATAATTGCAGTAATGTACAACCCACCACAGAACTGCAGGAGGCCAAGAGAAGAATACGATGAGAGCAACAGAGCAATGATCGACACACTAGCCGAGGTGGCCAGAAGAGCACACATGGGGGGAGCAAAGTTACTAGTTATGGGTGATTTCAATCACAAGGAGATTGACTGGGAAAACCTGGAGCCCCATGGGGGTCCCGAAACATGGAGAGCCAAGATGATGGATGTGGTACTGGAAAACCTCATGCATCAACATGTTAGAGACACTACCAGAGAGAGAGGAGAGGATGAACCAGCAAGGCTGGACCTTGTATTCACCATGAGTAGTTCGGACATCGGGGGTATCATGTATGAAATGCCTCTGGGAGCTAGTGATCATGTGGTTCTGTGCTTCGACTACATAGTTGAGCTCCAAGTGGAGAGAGTAGCAGGAATAGGCTGGGAAAAACCAAACTACAAAAGGGGGAAGTACTCAGGCATGAAGAACTTCCTTCAAGACAGTCAGTGGGAGAGGGAACTGACAGGAAAACCAGTACAAGAAATGATGGACTATGTAGCAACAAAATGCAAGGCGGCAGAGGAGAGGTTTGTTCCCAAGGGAAACAGAAATAATGGGAAGAACAGAACGAGTCCTTGGTTCACCCAAAGGTGTAGGGAGGCAAAAACTAGGTGTACTAGAGAATGGAAAAGGTACAGAAGACAGAGAACTCAGGAAAATAAAGAAATCAGCCGAAGAGCCAGAAACGAATATGCACAGATAAGAAGGGAGGCTCAGAGACAATATGAAAATGACTTAGCATCAAAAGTAAAGACTGACCCGAAGCTGTTCTACAGCCACATCAAACCACACACAGAAGTTATGAGGGACTCATGAGTAACCCAGCCAGTGAAAGTGACCTTCAAGGCAGAATCTACTCGGAACAGGATCCTGCAGGAGAAAGCACGATTAAGGGACATGCCGGCATACAGGAAGGTGTATCTCGACCGCGACAGAACACAAGCAGAAAGGCAGAAACTGAGAGAGATGGTACAAAGGCGAAAGGAGGAAAGAGAGGGGATGGAGAAGACAGACAGGAGATCCCAGACACAGGGAGATCAAATACAGCCTCCTTCACAACTTCCTATAGAAGCCTCCCAACCAGGTCAACCCCAGTGCAACCAAACACTCTATATCAAAACACCCATGCCACATCCAATGCCTCTACCCGCTGCATTACAAACCCCACCCCCACAGCAACCACCCATAGTTCCTTATCAGGTCTCCCACTTCCCCAACCCCAATACACCTCCCAGACCACAATCTTAGAAAAGAAGTTGAAGGTGTGGTATACAAATGCAGATGGAATAACAAATAAGTATGAGGAGTGGCACGAAAGAATCAAGGAGACATCCCCAGACATAATAGCACTCACAAAAACAAACTCACCAGAATAATAACAGATTCAATCTTTCCATCCGGATATCAAATACTCAGGAAAGACAGAGAGAGGAGAGGGGGAGGAGGAGTTGCACTGCTCATTAAAAACCAGTGGGGGTTTGAGAAAATGGAAGGAATGGACGGCACGGGCGAAAGGGACTACTTAGTAGGAACAATCCAGTCTGAGGGACATAAGGTGATAATTGCAGTAATGTACAACCCACCACAGAACTGCAGGAGGCCAAGAGAAGAATACGATGAGAGCAACAGAGCAATGGTCGACACACTAGCCGAGGTGGCCAGGAGAGCATACATGGGGGGAGCAAAGTTACTAGTTATGGGTGATTTCAATCACAAGGATATTGACTGGTAAAACCTGGAGCCCCATGGGGGTCCCGAAACATGGAGAGCCAAGATGATGGATGTGGTACTGGAAAACCTCATGCATCAACATGTTAGAGACATTACCAGAGAGAGAGGAAAGGATGAACCAGCAAGACTGGACCTTGTGTTCACCTTGAGTAGTTCTGACATCGAGGATATCATGTATGAAAGGCCCCTGGGAGCTAGTGATCATGTGGTTCTGTGCTCCGACTACATAGTTGAGCTCGAAGTGGAGAGAGCAGCAGGAATAAGGTGGGAAAAACCAAACTACAAAAGGGGGAACTACTCAGGCTTGAGGAACTTCTTTCAAGACATTCAGTGGGAGAGGGAACTGACAGGAAAACCAGTACAAGAAATGATGGACTATGTCGCAACAAAATGCAAGGAGGCAGAGGAGAGGTTTGTTCCCAAGGGAAACAGAAATAATGGGAAGAACAGAACGAGTCCTTGGTTCACCCAAAGGTGTAGGGAGGCAAAAACTACGTGTATTAGAGAATGGAAAAGGTACAGAAGTCAGAGAACTCAGGAAAATAAAGAGATTAGCCGAAGAGCCAGAAACGAATATGCACAGATAAGAAGGGAGGCTCAGCGGCAATACGAAAATGACATAGCATCGAAAGTCAAGACTGACCCGAAGCTGTTGTACAGCCACATCAGGAGGAAAACAACAGTCAAGAACCAGGTAATCAGACTGAGGAAGATTGATGGGGAATTTACAAGAAACGACCGGGAGGTATGTCAGGAGCTCAACACGAGATTTAAAGAAGTATTTACAGTGGAAACCAGTAGGACTCAGGAAATCAGAGCAGGGGGGTACACCAGCAAGTGCTGGATGAGGTACATATAACCAAGGAGGAAGTGAAGAAGCTGCTATGCGAACTTGACACCTCAAAGGCTGTGGGACCAGACAACATCTCTCCATGGGTCCTTAAAGAGGGAGCAGAGATATTGTGTGTACCATTAACAAAGATCTTCAACACATCATTTGAAACTGGGCAACTCCCCGAGGTATGGAAGATGGCAAATGTAATGAATAACCACACACGGAAGTTATGAGGGACTCATGAGTAACCACACATGGAAGTTATGAGGGACTCATGAGTAACCACACATGGAAGTTATGAGGGACTCATGAGTAACCACACATGGAAGTTATGAGGGACTCATGAGTAACCACACATGAAAGTTGTGAGGGATTCATGAATAACCACACAAGGAAGTTATGAGGGACTCATGAATAACCACTCAGGGAAGTTATGAGGGACTCATGAATAACCACACACGGAAGTTATGAGGGACTCATGAGTTACCACACACGGAAGTTATGAGGGACTCATGAGTAACCACACACGGAAGTTATGAGGGAATCATGAGTAACCACACACGGAAGCTATGAGGGACTCATGAATAACCACACAAGGAAGTTATGAGGGACTCATGAGTAAGCACACACGGAAGTTATGAGGGACTCGTGAGTAACCACACACGGAAGTTATGAGGGACTCATGAATAACCACACAAGGAAGTTATGAGGGACTCATGAGTAACCACACATGGAAGTTATGAGGGACTCATGAGTAACCACACATGGAAGTTATGAGGGACTCATGAGTAACCACACATGGAAGTTATGAGGGACTCATGAGTAACCACACATGGAAGTTATGAGGGACTCATGAGTAACCACACAAGGAAGTTATGAGGGACTCATGAGTAACCACACATGGAAGTTATGAGGGACTCATGAATAACCACACATGGAAGTTATGAGGGATCCATGAGTAACCACACAAGGAAGTTATGAGGGATTCATGAGTAACCGCACATGGAAGTTATGAGGGACTCATGAGTAACTACGCAAGGAAGTTATGAGGGATCCATGAGTAACCACACAAGGAAGTTATGAGGGACTCATGAGTAACCACACAAAGATGTTATGAGGGACCCATGAGTAACCACACATGGAAATTATGAAGGACTCATGAGTAACCACACAAGGAAGTTATGAAGGACTCATGAGTAACCACACAAGGAAGTTATGAAGGACTCATGAGTAACCACACAAGGAAGTTATGAGGGATCCATGAGTAACCACACAAGGAAGTTATGAGGGACCCATGAGTAACCACACATGGAAATTATGAGGGACCCATGAGTAATCATGTAGAAGTAATATTATTGACTCATAATTGAAAATGTAGGAAGTAAATAACTTAAATGCACAATACCGTGACTGGAACAATACACAAATAACCCGCATATTCAATTCAATTCAATTCAAAGTTTATTCTCTATAAGGATTACAATGCTGAGTTTACAGAAATTTGGTTATTGTTTGGTTTACATGTAGTAAAATTGTGATTACAGAGTGTACCACTAGAACGCTTAGCATGGCTAGGCATTTCGGGCATACTTAGTTTTTTTCTTAATTGTAAAATATTACAAATTATGAGGTAAGTTGGTCTTATGGCTAAGTGACTAAATACTAGTTTATGAGTTTAGCAATGTGAATGCTTTTGTTTTGGCACAGTATATAGTTTCAGTATTGGAGTATCACAGGATTCATTATTTTAAGACTGAGATTAATATTTCTGTTTATGGTCAAATGAGTGAGCGAGTGTAAGTGTGAACCACCAGGTGGTATTCGTGTAGTTAGTTGACGGGGTGTATTAGGGAGATAAGATGTTTTCTAATGGTAGTTTTGAAGGTGATGAATGTGTCTGCAGTTCTAGAGTTCTCAGGTAGGGTATTCCAGATTTTAGGGCCTTTGACATACATTGAATTTTTGTAAAGGTTTAGTCGGACACGGGGAATGTCGTAGAGATGTTTGTGTCTGGTGTTATGCCTGTGGGTTCTGTCACAACTATCAAGAAAGCGTTTTAGGTCAAGGTTCATATTAGAGTTTAAAGCCCTGTAGATATAGATTGCACAGTAGTAAGTGTGGATGTACTGAACTGGGAGTAAGTTTAGATCTTTGAAGAGTGGGGGGGTGTGCTGCCAGGGATGGGATTTAGTGATTATTCTTACTGCAGCTTTTTGTTGGGTTATTATTGGCTTTAGGTGTGTTGCTGCAGTTGATCCCCAAGCACAAATAGCATAGGTGAGGTATGGATAAATAAGTGAGTGATATAGTGTGAGAAGGGCATTTTGCGGCACGTAGTATCGTATCTTGGAGAGGATCCCAACCGTTTTGGATACTTTTTTGGCTATATGCTGGATATGGGTGCTGAAATTCAGGTTGTTGTCAAGGTATAAGCCTAGGAATTTTCCCCCATTATTTCTGGTAATTAGAGTGTTGTCAATCTTAATGTTAATTTGTGCATCTCCTGCTCTGCTACCAAACATAATATAGTAAGCTTTGTCAGTGTTAAGCGTAAGTTTATTGGCTGTCATCCAAGTCGATATTTTAATCAGCTCCTCATTCACAATGGTGTTGAGGGTGGCAAGATTAGGGTGAGAGATGACATAAGTCGTGTCATCAGCAAAGAGAATGGGTTTCAGGTGTTGGGATACGTTTGGAAGGTCATTGATGCATGGGTGAGGGGAGCTTACGACGACGTTTCGGTCCGACTCAGACTATTAACACTGGCTTAACACTGTACGTGTTAAGCCAGCAGTTACTAGATTCAAGAGAAGATTTTAGTAAGCCAGAAACTAACAAATTTATTATAGGTTTTTCTTAAGAAACTGAAGCTGGTTGCAAAATTTTCTTGTCTTTAAATTCACATACATTATCGATGTTGGTAGGTAAGACACATAGTCAACAGTTAGGCAACTTTATTCCGAGACGTTTCGCCTACACAGTAGGCTTCTTCAGTCGAATACAGAAATTAGGCAGGAACAGTAAAGATGTGAAGACGATGTAATCAGTCCATCACCCTTGAAGTCGTAGAATTTGAGGCTGTCAGTCCCTCAGCCTGGAGAAGTTCAGTTCCATAGTCAGGAACTATCTGAAGATCAAGCGACAGTGCGGAAACTTAAATACTGTCGGAAGGAGAGGTGCAGAGTAGTAGTAGTAGTGAGAATGTAGCCACTGAGAGGTCATGTCCCTCTCAGATCCAACAATTCTCACTTGAAAAGGTTGTCCAAGGTGTTTTCTGTACCAAGATGCCATGTGTTGCAGTGTCTGACAAGATGAACATGACCTCTCAGTGGCTACATTCTCACTACTACTACTGTATTCGACTGAAGAAGCCTACTGTGTAGGCGAAACGTTTCGGAATAAAGTTGCCTAAATGTTGCCTATGTGTCTTACCTACCAACCTGTCGGTATTGAATACCATTTTGATGTTCATTATCGATGTTGTACAGAACACGTACTGAGCACGTTGATATGGGCAAGAACATTGAATGAACATGTTGATCACAAACAGAACATGTACTGAACACTTCGATCTGGAATAGAATACTCATTGAACATTCACATAAAACGCTAAATGTTGTTCACACGTGAGTCGTGCTTCACATAATGTGGATGGTTGGTAGTGAGTTGTGGTGAATGGTTGGGGTGAGTTGTGGTTGGTGACTGATGGCGAGTTGTGGTGATGGATGCTTTATAATGAGTTGACTTGACGGTAAGTTGTGGATATGCATGGTTGATGGTGAGTTGTGGTGGGTTGTAGTTATGGATGGCTGATGGTGAGTTGTGGTTGATGGTGGATTGTAGTTATGGATGGTTGATGGTGAATTGTGGTTATTGATGGTGGGTTGTAGTTATGGATGGCTGATGGTAACTTGTGATTATTGATGATGAGTTGTAATGACGGATGGTCGACGAGTTGAGGTAATGGTTTTTTGATGGTGAGTTGAGGTGGTGGTTTATAGTGAGTTGATTTAATGGGTGTTTTATAGTGAGATGTGGTAAGAGATGGTTGAGGATGAGTTGTAGAGATGAATAGTGATTGAAGATGAGTTAAAATTCTGGTAGTAAATAGTGATTTGTAGTAATGGAAAGGTAATAAACAATAAAATACACGAGAATAAATTACGCTGATAAAACAGTTTCGTGAGGAATTGCGTTGGTCAGCTCAGGTGTGTTGCCTAAGTTGTTCTAATGTTACACTGTGTTGTATTTGATGTGACCTACTTCCTTGTATCCAATTCCACTTCATCTTTATTTCCTATACCAGGTCAACCTATATCCCATACCAGGTCATCCATATTTTGCATACTAGGTTATTTTTTTTGTTAGTTTCTTCACCGCTTCTGCCCCAACGTGGCAGATGCTGCAAGTGTATGGAACAGGTGGTAGGTTACTTACAGTAGTAAGGAAATTTTTCTGTAGATGAAGGCTCGGGTTAAAATGTGTAAAAGAGTAAGGTTGTTTTTCAGTAAAAATAGACCTTAAACAAGGATTCTTGGTGTTACCATGCTTGTTTAATTCATTCACAGATGGAGCTGTTTAAGAACTGAATGCTAGTGTGTTGTGGAGGGGTGTAGAATTAAAAGACAATGAATCTAATACAAATTGGGAATTGTCACCATTGCTTTTTTCCTTTGACACAGTTCGTTTGGGAGATGCCGAACAGAAGTTGCAAAAATTGGTAAATGAATTTGGAAGAGTATGCAAAAGAAGGAAATTGCAATTGGTAGTGATCATATATATTAGCAAGGTGATGAGAATATAAAAATCTAGGTAATGAAAGAAAGACTGGATATATGATTCGAGGGAGAGAGTATGGAGGAAGCAAACAAATTAAGATATCTGTAAGTGGATTTGTATGTCAATGGCTCAGCGAGAGGTGAGGCGACCACAGAACTGACAAAGGAATAGGGCGGGTGATGCAGTGAAGCATCCATGGAGGCAAAAAAAAAATGAAAATGTACCAGAGTATACGTACCAACACTGATGTATGGGGTGCAGCATGGATTTTAACATTGTGAGGTGGCTGGAGGCACTGGAGATGTTATGTTTGAAGGAGTTGTGTGGTGTGAATATTGTGCATAGAATTCGGAGTATGGAGATTAGTAGGTGTGGGGTTACCAGTAGTGGAAGTAGTAGTATTCAGAGAGTGGAAGAGTGCTTGCTGAGGTGGTTTAGATATTTAGCGAGAATGGAGCAAAATAGTATGATGTGGATGTGACTCACACTAGTCGACAATATGAGACAAAAATTTACATTCTAATGTAACTATTAAGAAAATTAACATAACACTGAGATAATAGGTAAAACACAAAGAAAAAGAAAAATTAGATTCATTTGCCAACATAATAGAAAGATTTAAAAATTCTACAAGAATCACTTATAAAAGACTCAAGAAAATAAATCACAAAATAAGCAAATAGGGAAAATTAAAGTAAAATAAAACAGAGCACAATAAAGTAAGCAGCACCAAATTAATTACGACATATTGACTTATGAAAATACAAAACACAGATGATACTCAGCGACTGTGATCAATAAACAGAGTGCAAAAAAAAGCAGTAGTAAAATAAATGACCTCACTGATTAGGATAGAGTACTTATCTGGAGTCTACCTGGAGGGAATTCCGGGGAACAACGCCCTCGGGGTCCGGTCCACTACTAGGCCTCCCGGTGGATCAAGACCTGATCAACGAGGCTGTTACTGCTTGCCGCACGCAATCCAACGTAGGTACCACAGTCTGGCTGATCCGGAAACCGTCTTTAGGTATCTGTCCAGCTCCCTCTTGAAGACAACCAGGGGTCTTCCCGTAATGCCCCTTATTGATGGTGGGAGGCTGTTGAACAGTCTTGGGCCCCGGACACTCATTGTGTTCTCTCTTAGTGTACCATTGACGCCCCTACTTTTCACTGGGGGTATGTTGCATCGCCTGCCAAGTCTTTTGCTTTCGTATGGAGTGATTGCTGTGTGCATATTAGGGACCAGTGCCTCCAGAATCTTCCAGGTGTAGATTATGATATATCTCTCTCGCCTGCACTCCAGTGAGTACAAGTCAAGTGCTTCCAGGTGCTCCCAGTAGTTAAGGTGTTTGATGGAACTTATACGTGCAGTAAAGGTTCTCTGTACATTCTCTAGCTCTGCATTTTCACCTGCCTTGAATGGGGATGTTAATGTACAGCGGTATTCCAGCCTAGAAAGAATAAGTGATTTAAAAAGGATCATCATTGGCTTAGCATCTCTTGTTTTGTATGTTCTCATTATCCATCCTATCAGTTTCCTAGCAGATGTGATAGTGGCATTGTTTGGTCCTTGAAGGTGAGGTCTTCGGACATTATCACTCCCAGGTCCTTCACATTACTTTTCCGTTCTATTGTGTGATTGGAGTTTGTAGTATACTCAGTCCTAGTTATTATTTCCTCCAGTTTTCCATAACGGAGTAGTTGGAATTTGTCTTCATTGAACATCATATTGTTCTCTGTTGCCCATTGGAAAACTTGGTTTATATCTTCTTGGAGCTTTGCCGTGTCCTCAGTGGATGACACTCTCATGCAGATCCTAGTATCGTCTGCAAAAGATGATACAGTGCTGTGGTTTACATCTCTGTCTATGTCTGATATGAGAATAAGGGGTAAATAGAACACTGCAAATAATTAAAAAAGGTTGAAGTAGACACTCGATAGACAAATTATGAAAAGACACAAGGAAAAAATACACTGAACATGACTACAATAGAAGGAAGGTTGAAGGCCAAGTAGAGACATGAACACGACGTACACAAGATATGAGAAAATGGAGAAAGATTTTCCGAAAGAGGATTATAAAAGAGATACTTGGACTCAGATGAGACACAGGAATTTGGAAATTTTTTTATTCTGTATTAATTAAGGTAGCCAAGACGTGGCAAGACCTAATGAAGAGATGGAGACAGACTCAACATAAAGCTTCAGAAACAAGTTAGTCAGGGCCCTCGTGACTTACCTGGCAACAATCAGTTTAAAAATGGATCCAAAGGGTATCAACCACTGTATACTTCAAGGCTGTGTTCTCAGCAGTACCTTCTTCCTGTCTGCCATTAATAGCCTTGTCTCTCTTCTCCTTTCCACTGCTTGGAGGTTTTTATCGATTTTACTATAGCTAGTGCACTTTCTGGCTGTCGCCTTGTGGCCGCCTGACTCCGGTTTGTTATTCATCTGGCTTCCAACTGGGCCACCGCTCATGGATATAAATTTTCTGCTGCCAAAAGCACCAGATAACTTGCAAAAGGCTTCCTAATATCCCTCATACCCTTCTGTACCTGAATGGCTCCCGTACCCCTGAACAGGTTACAGCTAACGTGTCGGTTTGGAGCTTTACGACTCACTAGCAGCGAGTTCAATCCCCGCCCGTACCTTGTTTGTTTGCAAACGTGTCATTACGATTTCGTGAGTCAAATATATCGTTCTTTGGTTGTATCTCAGAATGTCTTGGAAGCCTCCCACACACACTATGAAAATTGCTTGGCATAGACTCTTGAACCTACTTAAAAGCTCTAGCACATTTTACTTACAACAAAAAATATAAACAGGGAGGATTTATAACATCCCCCTCTTTTCCTGCCGCCTACTTAACCTGCCTTTGGTCCAACAGTCTATACACCAACATCACACAGGTGAGGCCTCACCACCTTATGTTGACATACGTTACCTAGGCAGGTACTGACGTGACTACCACCAAAAACACACACACTCTTGGGAAATCTGATACCCTCCTCCACTACCTAACCGAGCTTCAGTCCACTAGGTAGTCAGAAAGACCATCTACTCACTACTGCAACCACTGCAAAACGAGAGCAGATAAATGTCTACACTACAGTATGTACAGTATACATGTGAAAATACATGAGCATCTACATTCTTTCTCCTCTTCACATAACGAATCGCCTTAGTGAGCATTTGAGTGTTGTTCCTCTGTGCGTGAAGGAAATGTAGGACTATGATCAATGTACTGATAAAAATATGCACAATCAACACAAAGCAAGAACCTTTCTGTGGCATAAATTGTCTGATGACTTTTAAGTTTACTGGCAGTAATTGTCCTGCTGTTTTTTCAACAACACAGCACTAACACTATTATCACTTTGCAAAACCCAGGCTGTGTAAACCAAATTCACATTACATTTAAAGTTATACAAAAATTTAAAGTACCTGTAGAGTACAATTTCGAACACCGGGTCATGGAAATCAAATAACCCTCCCACATACTCACAACTTTTGAATCTTCTACATCAACGAATTTATTCATAAGAGGAAACCCTTCAACCTTAATTATCAAATATAATCAGTGAACATGCAGAGAGTGTCATCATGTGTGAGACGCTTGAAAGGCAATGTCCACTGACTCGCTGAGTACAGTGAAAATATAAAAAATAACTTCAGCTCTTCCACCATACACCACGTCTCAATTAAGTTTATTTACTCAAAATCTGCTGAATTTGCTCAGCTACATTTACCTCGTGGAGATTCATGCCCCTTTTCTAACGTTAGAAAAGTAATTTGCAAAGCTCCATGGTGGCTGAGCCAACGCACCAAGCCTTTTAAACCAATGTTAAAAGTACACTTTTCAAAGTCTTCATCATTCATAATGTTTACTTCAGATTTCTGGTCCAGGATCTTCTCCCAGACCTCCTGTCACCACTAGAATCTCTACTGCACAGAGATATCTTGGAAATTAATAGCACAAAACACTTGCTTATTACAGCAGAAATTGTTTCTATAACATAATAAATCACACAGCAAAGCACATAGGTACACTAAATTATTGTTATATTCACAGAAAATTATTATTATTATTATTAAATAACTTCCTAAATCATTAAATGTGCACACAAAAAAATCAGTCAGAATAATAATTTTATTAATTACACCTAAAAAAAGTTTTACTAATTATATTTTATAATTAATTCTTCCTTTAAATATTGACTCTCCAAGTTTCAAATGTGAATTATCATTCTAAATTTAATAATTTTCCATGATATAGTCCACCATGTTACGCTTTTGACTGCGTAACATAAATAAAAGTCTTGGCTCATAAGGGTAAACAACCTGCCTAATCTAAGGGCATTTAAATTACTCCACACATAAACCACCCTGGAGGCAGCTTGTACCTTCACATTAAGTGTGGAGTTAACAGTTATTAACAGGAAGGGCACAAAACAAACTTATATATAAAATATATGTATTAATATTAAATTAACATATGCAGAATACAACCTACTCTACATACAAAATCACACACCAATACACCTTTAATCACTCACATTATCTCACTAGCACACTGCTACTAGCGAGTAAAAGAAAATATATTAACAGGGAGGCTTTATAACACCCCCACCACTTTCCTGCAGCCAACTTAGCCCATAGTCAAAACTTTATATATACTCTCCAAAACACAAGTCCTTGCACACACTAGGGACTTAAAGGAAAATCGTGGGAACATAACAAGAATAATATAATCAATGTCCTAGACTTGGCCAAAAATACCACCCACATACCTACACTAAACCATGACGACTTGACTAATAAACACACCTTTCCTGCTCCTGTTCTGTCATGGCTGCTCTTCAGGACTAACACGCGTCCGGTTTTAGAAATCCCGGAAACTGACATTATATATGGAGCTTTTTTTTTATACACATTTTTTTACAATATACTGAGTAATTACTGGTCCTTCACCATTATTAAGTCTTAATCTCTTCTTAGCTCGACTGCCGTAACCAACTATATTTTTAAGCATCAACACTACTCTTTTCACACTTGATAAGCCAAACATCATCAAGGAGTAAATTTACATCTCTGTGCTTTTTAATCTTCCCCAGTCAATGCAGAGACGAACGTCACGTATTTACAGTATAGAAGAGCTGCCCATTGTCTCCGTTATCTCATCAGCTTCCATGACCTTCATGACTCTTCCACGCACACAACGGTAACACATTAGTAAAACTAATTTGTTTAATTGTCGCCCCAATTTATTACCGGCTCTCTCATGGCTTCCCTTAATTTGCCTCCCCTTCACGTTCTTCCTACCTCTTACTTTTAATCTCTCTCCTTTGGAAGTTATTGTGATTTTTGTTTGTTCTTCCGCACTTCCAAATGAAAACGCTCATCTGCCTCCTACAACTTTACGTTTACTCACTTGATTCTGGCTGCATGACGAATTCAGTTTCAACATGCTTCACTACTAAGCTGCATTGTATTTTACGAACAATGATGTAACAAGACTAAGGTAGTGTTAAGAGTGGAGCTGCGCCATGCACGGGGTAATGGCTCAGCCAAGACTGCTGTGTGTGGCCCGCCTGTCACAATACCTCAACTGCCTTAAGACTCGCTTGAGGCGCAGTTGTCTTTATCCAAGACATATCTAAGAATACTCAGTAATAAACCTACTTTATAAAATAGTCACTATATACAGAGAAATATTATTTTGTATCACAATATATGTAAAGATACACCTACAAACTTTCACAAGCTAACACCAGAGTCACCATCGCTTCCAGTACTTCAATAAAGGATCTAACCAGGACAATATCAAAGCACCACAAACCGGTCAACGCAGGGGTCTACACTATACCCTGTGGAGGCTGCGGCAAGATTTATGTAGGTGAAACAGCAAGAAACCTCGACACCCGCCTCAATGAATACATTTATGCATGTAGGAACAATAACTTGAACAATGCCTGTGTACAACACAGAAATTCCACCAATCATCTCATGAAGTTCAGGGACGCCCAATTAGTGATCAAAGAAACTAATTTCCGCAGAGGTAAGTGCCTTGAATCTTCACTAATAGCTGTTTCTAATACAATTAAACAAAACAAAGGCAGCTTCACCATCTCTGAAGTCTTAGCAAGAATCTTCTTGAAAACAGTAAACCCTGCCATCATATAGTCTCTCCTGTTAAAGCACATTACAGAGAAAGAACATTGAAACAGGCATCCAATAGAAATATTTATATAACCTATTTTTATGTTATCCAAGTAATAGCTTTTATATCCTTTTACTCATGTGCAAGTTGATTGTTCTACCATATTGTATTACTACTACTACTACTACTACAACTTATATCACTACTACTACTACTACTACTACTACTACCACTAGTACTGCACTTCACTCTAAGCCTATATATATCCTCTGTGTCCATGTATTATTCGTAACAGCTTGACAAAGCTCCTGGAGAGCGAAACGTTGCAACAGTAAAAATGTCACATTAGTTGCATTTGTGTCCTTTTATTTACAAATTATAGAGATGCCAAATGATAATACCCAAGCTGTGAATCATAATACCCAAGCTGTGAATCATAATACGCAAGCTGTGAATCATAATACCCAAGCTGTGAATCATAATACGCAAGCTGTGAATCATAATACCCAAGCTGTGAATCATAATACGCAAGCTGTGAATCATAATACCCAAGCTGTGAATCATAATACCCAAGCTGTGAATCATAATACGCAAGCTGTGAATCATAATACCCAAGCTGTGAATCATAATACCCAAGCTGTGAATCATAATACCCAAGCTGTGAATCATAATACCCAAGCTGTGAATCATAATACCCAAGCTGTGAATCATAATACGCAAGCTGTGAATCATAATACCCAAGCTGTGAATCATAATACCCAAGCTGTGAATCATAATACCCAAGCTGTGAATCATAATACCCAAGCTGTGAATCATAATACGCAAGCTGTGAATCATAATACCCAAGCTGTGAATCATAATACGCAAGCTGTGAATCATAATACCCAAGCTGTGAATCATAATACCCAAGCTGTGAATCATAATACGCAAGCTGTGAATCATAATACCCAAGCTGTGAATCATAATACCCAAGCTGTGAATCATAATACCCAAGCTGTGAATCATAATACGCAAGCTGTGAATCATAATACCCAAGCTGTGAATCATAATACGCAAGCTGTGAATCATAATACCCAAGCTGTGAATCATAATACCCAAGCTGTGAATCATAATACGCAAGCTGTGAATCATAATACCCAAGCTGTGAATCATAATACCCAAGCTGTGAATCATAATACCCAAGCTGTGAATCATAATACCCAAGCTGTGAATCATAATACCCAAGCTGTGAATCATAATACCCAAGCTGTGAATCATAATACCCAAGCTGTGAATCATAATACCCAAGCTGTGAATCATAATACCCAAGCTGTGAATCATAATACCCAAGCTGTGAATCATAATACCCAAGCTGTGAATCATAATACGCAAGCTGTGAATCATAATACCCAAGCTGTGAATCATAATACCCAAGCTGTGACTCATAATACCCAAGCTGTGAATCATAATACCCAAGCTGTGAATCGTAATACCCAAGCTGTGAATCATAATACGCAAGCTGTGAATCATAATACCCAAGCTGTGAATCATAATACCCAAGCTGTGAATCATAATACCCAAGCTGTGAATCATAATACCCAAGCTGTGAATCATAATACCCAAGCTGTGAATCATAATACCCAAGCTGTGAATCATAATACCCAAGCTGTGAATCATAATACCCAAGCTGTGAATCATAATACCCAAGCTGTGAATCATAATACCCAAGCTGTGAATCATAATACCCAAGCTGTGAATCATAATACCCAAGCTGTGAATCATAATACCCAAGCTGTGAATCATAATACCCAAGCTGTGAATCATAATACCCAAGCTGTGAATCATAATACCCAAGCTGTGAATCATAATACCCAAGCTGTGAATCATAATACCCAAGCTGTGAATCATAATACCCAAGCTGTGAATCATAATACCCAAGCTGTGAATCATAATACCCAAGCTGTGAATCATAATACCCAAGCTGTGAATCATAATACCCAAGCTGTGAATCATAATACCCAAGCTGTGAATCATAATACCCAAGCTGTGAATCATAATACGCAAGCTGTGAATCATAATACCCAAGCTGTGAATCATAATACCCAAGCTGTGAATCATAATACCCAAGCTGTGAATCATAATACCCAAGCTGTGAATCATAATACCCAAGCTGTGAATCATAATACCCAAGCTGTGAATCATAATACCCAAGCTGTGAATCATAATACCCAAGCTGTGAATCATAATACCCAAGCTGTGAATCATAATACCCAAGCTGTGAATCATAATACCCAAGCTGTGAATCATAATACGCAAGCAGATACATAAATTCTACATCTTTAAGCAACTATGACATACAGCCATGATGAATCAGGGCATCTTAATGTCTCTTAACTTAAGAGTAGTTACAAAAAACTAATGCAGAAAAAGATATATATATGAATGCTTGTACATATGAAATTCTGTACATAAGTAAGCTTTCAGAAGCATTCATGTGCAATAAAAACGTAAGAAACAGGTAATATCTTAATATGTAAAATAATAACAGTGAAAAATCGTGCAATTCCAAGCACTGCGTTATTTCTTACACTGCTCCTGGATAAAGTGAAAAATCATGAAAACGCTTGGAATTTCACTATTTTCCACTGTGGTTATTTTACATGTATACAAATATGTGTATTTGTACGCACATGTAATTATGTATCTACATATGCAATTTTTTGGATGTATTCACGTGCAAATGTTGATTTAAGCTATGTCTTTATATGTACATATGCATATGTACAGATATATATATATATATATATATATATATATATATATATATATATATATATATATATATATATATATATATATATATATATAATATAGGGAGGTACCACCTCTAGAACTGTCATAGGGACCCTCATCCTCAGAGAAAAGAATAAACTTGCTTCAGGGAAAACTCGAGGTTTTCCCTGAAGCTGTTTGAGAATTTTCTCCTACCACCCCCTATATTTCAAGTATGTTTTATTTAAAGACAAAATACATTGGCCAAACATTCAAAAAATAAAACGGAAAGTAAAACAACATAGGTAACTCAGAGCTACATCTCGAATACTTCGTCCAGCTCCCCCCCCTGCTGTGGGCCGCGTGCCCAGAATGCTGCAGGCATTTCCTCTCTGGATCGCAACACTGAGTCTCTGAAAGAGGAAGCTGGTCGCCCTGTGGTCCTTGGTTTCTATGATGAGCTTTTCACCCAGCTCTTTGAGGAACTTTAGAGCACACTTGCCCCATGCTCCATGGGTCTCCGACCCTATTGGAATGAAGTTATAGCAAGGGGGAAGGTCTATAGTATATATATATATACATATATATATGTTGTAAGGTAAGACACATATGCAACAGTTAGACAACTTTATTCCGAAACGTTTCGCCTACACAGTAGGCTTCTTCAGTCGAATACAGAGGCCGAGGGACTGACAACCTCAAATTCTACGACTTTAAGGGTGATGGACTGATTACATCGTCTTCACATCTCTACTGTTCCTGCCTACTTTCTGTATTCGACTGAAGAAGCCTACTGTGTAGGCGAAACGTTTCGGAATAAAGTTGTCTAACTGTTGCATATGTGTCTTACCTTACAACCTGTCGGTATTGTATACCATTTTGATGTTCACATATATATATATATATATATATATATATATATATATATATATATATATATATATATATATATATATATATATCCCTCTTATAACAAGACCAGTTTAATTTACCGTAATCCAACTAAGTATACTTTAGATAAATTTACAATAATTTAATAATAAACGAACACAATTAAATATATTTTTTTTAGTTAGGGTCGGAATGATTTTTGCGAGATTATTACATACACAAGTGAAAGTTCGTGTATGTAAAAAAATCGCATAAATCATTCTGAACCAAACGATAAAAATATATTTTTATTGTGTTTGTTTATTATTAAATTATTGTAAATTTATCTAAAATATATTTAGTTGGATTAGGCTAAATTAAATTGCACTTGTTATAATAAGGTTAGGTAAATTTCTTTTGGTACAAAATTATTATTTTTTTACATTTACATAAATGAAAAAATATATCTTTAAACGTATAAGAGAAAATTTTAGAAAGGACTTAATTTTAGGTGAGTTCTTGCAAATTGACCAATTTTATCTATTCGGCGAGACATGTATATGTGTGAGAATGTATAAAAGTGCGTTGTTGTTGTTTGTATGTATGCATGTGAATATGTATGTATGGGTAAATGTATGATGCGTATATGTTTACATCTATGAATGTGCACTTTTCGTATGTGTGTATATGAATATACGTGTGTATGTGAATGTATAGGTATTGTTGGCAGCACAGTAGATGACACTAATTAATTCCGATGGAGACATGTGGTAACTCCTCAGCTTATCAAACACTATTTACGTATAAATGAATGTGTGTGTACACGTAATTAGCTTTGTGACAGAGGTGATGACTGGTAGATGAGTTGTCGACTTCCGTTTGCAATATTAATCCACTGTTTTTCAGCTAAAATTTTGAACATTAGTATGAAGTAGAAATAGTTTTTTCTCTGACGAAGAATATAAAAACCGATAACCATAATTGAATAATAGTGAGATATTTGCTTTATTTGATTTTGATGCTTATTTTACCCTCTCTCTCTCTCTCTTACACATGGGTTTACATGGTCAGGTTAAGGTGCCTCCTACGTAGGTTCAATAATAGTCCTCATGCTTCGTGGGGCGATTTCACCCTCTTCAGCGCAGGTATTACTTCCAACAATCATTAGGGAGACCTATGGAATCCAAGACGATGAGGTGTATGGTGTAGCCCTGAATGGGGCTTACAAAATCTTCGTCAAACTGAATTCCACGTCCGTATACGAGTCTTTGGTGAAGAGATTCCAAGATGTGAGTATTGACGCTACTCCAGCTGTGAAGGTGCGTTTGATCGACGTATCTCGCCACTTTACGTGGGTTAAGATTCGTAATGTCCCATTTGAGGCAGATGAGGCTGACATCAGGAATGTTTTTGAGGCATATGGGACCGTACATCTGGCACAACAAGGCAAGTGGACGGCAGGTGCTTACATGGGCCGTCTGGAGGGAACCTTTTCCCTGAAGATGACTCTGAGACATCCCATACCGTCTTATGTCGTGTTGGAGGACTTCAGGACGCAAGTTATGGTATCGTATGCCGGACAGAGACGTACGTGCAGAATATGTGGGGCGTACGACCATATGGCGGCAGCGTGTGTGAAGCTGAGGAGGGCGCCTGCACAAACTGGTGAAGCACCAGTTACCAGCGTGATAGCTGTTGTTGAGAGCCCCACGCGAAAGCAAGGGCTTGGGCGCTTGTGGAGTGAAGAGGTGGAGGATTCCAAAGAGGAGACTGGCGTGTGTGAGGTAAGCTGTGACGTAAAAGGATCTGTTACTAAGCAAGGGAAAAGTACAGAAGTGCAAGTGCAGGAGGAGGTGCAGGCTCTAGAGGAAGAGCTTCAGGAAGTGTTAAGGACATTGACGCCGCCTGCAGAGGATGTTGTTCCTGAACTGGTGAGAGGCACGGCGTTGCCTGTAGAGGAATGTAATGATAAAAACCATAGCAGGGTAAACGGGCCAACTAATAAGCGTGAGTTGTCGCCGTGTGCTGTGGAACGAGGCGTGGTGGAGGTTGAGGTACATCGTGAGGGAACCTCATTAGATAACATGGATGTGGAGGGCATCACGAGGAAGAGAGCGGCGGCGTCAGACTCAGATGATGTCCTGACGCCGGTGCAGAGGTCTGGGAGGAAGGAAGAGCACTGTCGAGGTAGTCACGATAAGAGGCATCGCAAAAAGGGGGGGGGGGTGATGGTGTGAAGCCTTGTGCTGGCTCTGGGGCAGGAGGCCCTGGGATGAATGAAGAGAGGAGGAAGGGTTGGAAACTATAAAGAGGCCTTAGGTGTATGACTGTGAACGTAAATGGACTGTGTAATAGTATGAAGAGGGAATGGTTTCGAATGTTTCTGTATATATATAGGGTGGATGTAGTGTTCCTGCAAGAACACAATTTCAAGGAGGGAAGAGTGCTCGAGGTGGAAGGGTTTCGGGTCATGACTCTGCCATCTGTACGTCTGAAAGGTGGTGTGGGTATATTGATCAGGGAGGCGAGCCCGTTTGTGTTGCTAAGAAATGAGGGGGGAGGGGGGGAAGAGTATTGCGCGTGGATGGGTGGTGGATGGGGCAGAGGGTATCTTTTGTAAGTGTGTATGCACCAGCAGAAAATGATGTGAGGGTAAAAAGGGATTTTGTATGTGAAGAACTAGTTTTCTTCTTACGTGGTTTACCTGCAGTGGCCATCGTAGGTGGGGACTGGAACTGCGTTATTAGGAGGGCTGACGTGGAACCAAAAGGGGCGGGGCACGTGTCGGCGGCCTTGCGAGATCTTTTGAGGGATATTCAGTTGCGGGATGCGGTTGGAGGGGCGTGGGAGGTAGAGCACACTTTTGTAACACGGGGTTACGCGGCTAGGTTGGATAGGCTGTATATATCTCAAGGGGTTTGGTTGACATTTTTCCGTACAATAGAAGTAGCTTATTCGGATCATCGGGCGGTAGTAGCAGAGGTGGCGTGGGAGTCACTAGCAGGTATATCTAGGGGTTATTGGAAGTTAAATACAAGTGTGTTAGGTGATGAGGAGGGGATAGAGGGATTTGCAACGCTGTGGGAGGGGTTATGTGCAGAGGTAAATGGGGTAGAGGATGTGGTGATGTGGTGGGATGGTGTGGCTAAAGAACGGATTAAGCAATATTACGTAAAGGAAGGGAAACGTATCAATTCTTTAAAATATGGTCTTGCTAACTATTTGGAGGATAGATTACGGGGTTGTTATGCGAGGGGGGCGGTGGCGGGCACTTATCCAATGGATGATATTATGGCAATTAAAGGGAGGCTGCGTGAGGTACAGGATGAGAGGTTCCAAGCGGTGCGGGTACAGGCGGGGGTGGAAGAGGTGTTATGGGGGTGATAGACCTTCATCGTGCGTATTGCGTAGGCAGAAACAAAGACAGCAGGCAATGACTATTCCATGGTTGGAGGTTCATGAGTCGATAGGAGGGTACAGGGAGGGGCAGGTCATACAAGCTACGGAAGGAATGGGGGCGTTTGCTGATAAGTGGTATGAGAAGTACTGGCAACGAGAAGGGGTAGAGGATGGGGTTTTAGAACAGGTGTGTGGGAGTGTGGTATGTCAGTTGCGTCACAGTGATAGGGAAGCACTGGGTGGGGTAGTATAAAAAACTCAGTTTGGTTTGCCAGGGAGGTCTATGGTGGAGGGGCATGGGTTACTTAGGGATTTCGTGGAGGCAAAAGGGGGGGAGGGGGGGAGGTTTGGTGGCGCTCGATTGGCAAGGGGTATACGATAGAGTGGATCGGAAAGCATTGAAAGCCATCCTCAGGGGTCAGGGGTTTGGGGAAGAAATAGTGGGTTGGGTTGAGGCGTTGTATGGAGGTGCAATGGCGAGGGTACAGATTAATGGCCGATTGTGTGGGAAGATTGTAATGGGTAGGGGACTTAGGCAGGGGTGTCCTATGTCACAATTATTGTTTGCGTGCGTACAGGACCCCTTTTATAGATTGGTGGAGCAGCGTATGTGTCACGTAGTGGGACCAGGGTGTGAGGTTGCGAGGGTTTGGCCAGTTTTAATTGGGTATGTGGATGATACAACTGTTCTGATCAGGGAGGGGATGTCAATGGACACATTAGATGGGGTAGTACGAATGTTCGCAGGGGCAACTGGTATGAGGGTAAATTCAGATAAATCCATGGTTATGGGGTTAGGAGCTTGGGCAGGAAGGGTTGACTGGGGTAGTGCAGTTGTGAGGAAGCAGGCGAATTCGTTAAAAATTTGCGGTCTTATTTATGCAGACGATCTAACTGTGGCACGCATGGAAAACTCGAGTAGGATGGTAGAAAGGATTCAGGGACGCTTGGGTGCATTGCGACCTTATCATTTGACCCTTGTGCAGCATGCCATTGTTATTAATATCTTACTGTATAGCAAAGTATGGCACGTGGCAGCCGT
Organism: Cherax quadricarinatus; assembly: GCF_038502225.1. Classification (NCBI taxonomy): domain Eukaryota; kingdom Metazoa; phylum Arthropoda; class Malacostraca; order Decapoda; family Parastacidae; genus Cherax; species Cherax quadricarinatus. The sequence continues at coordinate 36,185,889 of NC_091304.1, read as the reverse complement.
GTTCCCATTAACTGGGCCAGCAATAACCAACATACTTAGGAAGGTTTTTAAATTCTTGTGGGGTTCGAACTGTGATTGGATTAAAAGGGACGTGGTAATGTTACCTGTATGTAAGGGGGGGGGCTGGGATTGCTGGACTTAAAGCGGAGGGTCAAATGTGTCTTCATTAAAAGGGAGGTGATGAGGGAAAGTGTGGGTGGGAGGGGTTTGGCCAGGATCCATAACAGATTGCAACGGATGTATACAGGAGTTGAGTTGCATGAGTGTGAAACTGTGTTGAGGACTCTGGCGTGGGATCGAGAGCCGGCAAGGGTCAAAATAGGTAGGTTGTGTAGATTGTTAGCCGGGAGGGTTGAAGCGCCTGTAGAGGGAATTTTCCCCATGTATGCATGGGGAAGTATATGGAATAGGTTGAGTAGGATGAGGCTGCAACCTCGTGTTAGGGATGTAATGTATCGTTTTCTGCACGGCATTTTACCATCCGGTGTGGTTCTACGGGATAGACGGGTCGTTGACGGGGGGGGTGTGCGGGATATGTGGTGGGGAGGAGTCGGCTTTTCATGTAGTATATTTTTGTGACGGACTGAGGAGTGTCAAGGGGTGGTTAAATAAGGTGATATATAGGATAAGAGGTCAAGGAATTTCTGTATTGAGAGCATTAAGTCTCGACGTGGGGGGTTGGGAGGAAAGTGTAATCAGAGCTGTGGGGTACATTATGGCAGATTATATATATATAGTGTGGGGATTGCGGGGGAAACAGGTCAGTGAGGTGAAGAGGAGGGTGTTAGCAGTAACGTTCTATAAAACGGTATGTAGAAATAAAGAAATTTATGGGAGGAGGTGGGTGAGGGATTTTTCATAAGGATATAGGCAACTTACGATACAGGTTTTATTAGACTTGTAATATACGAGGGAGGGGAGGGTACGATTGGAAAGTGTTGCTGGGGCAGGGAAGTCATGGGTGAAAACAGGGTCGCCTCCCTGGTAATGGATGACAACAAATGTTTGCGTGTGTGTTGGATGAGTGATGCGTAATTGTCATTTCAATGTACTTTGTATAGCATTATACAACGGTATTGTTCTTTGCCATATGAAGTTTTTTTAGTTCATGTTATGTTCTAGGTTTTTGCATGTTAAGATGTACTTATAGACTGTCAGCACCCTGATACTGGTTTTTCATGGCAATGTTCTTGACGTAAGTTTTGGCTGTATGGTATACAGATATATCTAGCCAGTTCATAGACGCATTTCTTTTGTGTCTGAGATTTTTGTATACGGGTTTATTGTAACTGTAATGAGTCGGTTTTGAGATCTAAGCTGTTTTCTTTGTATGTTTATTTGTATTTTGGTATATGTAAATCTGTAATGTTAGGGATAAGTATGTAGATGTTCTAGTAGGATTATGATGTTAGGTTTTGGTTTATTGATTAATGAGAAGGCTGGAAGTAATTGTTACATTTTCTCGTATATATTCTTTTCAATTGTAATGAGTCTTTGTCATATGTCATGTTATATGTAAAATTTATATGTAAGTTAGGTTTTGAGTCATTGAATGTTTATATATGTCAGTTCATGACCCTGTTACTGTGTTTATTTGTAGCTATGTTCTTGCCGTAAGTTATTGTTGTATGTTATACAGCTATATCTTGCAAGTATATAGGTGCAATCCATTTGTTAGTTTATTTTGTGTTGGGTTTCTTATGTGAATGGCCGAACCTTCAGGATTGAAATCCATACTGTTTCCTTTTATTTTTATTTTTATGTATACTGTATTGGCTTTAAATAAAATATAAAAAAAAAATTATGTTGGGAACTATGTTAATATGCAATAATAATGCAAAACATTACCGAGAACTTTCTTCCTTGCAAGATGCATCAGACATTGAAGGGTGAAGCCTCTGACAAAGAGAACTCTTCTTAAGTTATTTTACAGAGAAAAAGACTACATAATTTTAATAATAAAATTAGTAAATTGGCACCTACACGCTCTAATATCAATTTCAGGGGCCATTCAGGCATCGAGCCAGGCAATAGACGAAAAAATCGAAAAAATTAAAAAAGTGAGTTAATCTTACCGAAAAATAGCTCAACAATCTGGCAACATCTTGGTGTATGTCTCGTCTCTGTACGATAATTTTATTTATTTATTTCCAATTTGAGCACACATACAGAGGTACAAGTTATTTATTTTTTATTTATTTATTATAAATTTGTGCACACATACAGAGGTACAAAAAAATACAGATAAGAGCAGTATGCCAAAGCCACTTATACTATGCATAGCATTACGGGCTGGCTTAAAATTAACTTAAGATTAATTAAGCAATGATGAAGTCAGTGATAAAACATTAATGTAAACAGATTACTATAAAGCACAAGTGAGTATTACAAAGACAGGTCATATGAAGGATTCTGTTAGGTAGTGTATTTAAAAAATAATAAAGTTAGATTGGGTTTTAGGTTTAACATTTATGTGATATAATTGTGAGAAACATTTAAGATATACAATTTATAAGATTCAGTTATTCAGTATTTATTTGGTTTTGGGTGAGTAAGTGATCTTTGAGTAGAGACTTGAATTTATAAACAGGTAGTGTTTCTTTTATATTTACAGGTAATGAATTCCAGATTTTAGGGCCTTTTATGTGCATTGAGTTTTTGCATAGTATGAGATGAACACGAGGAACATCAAAGAGTGATCTGTGCCTTGTGTTATGGTCATGTGTTCTGTTGAGGTTGGCAAGGAGATGTTTGAGGGGAGGGTTAATATCAGAGTTAAGTGTTCTATGTATGTAATAGGTGCAGTAATAAGTATGGATGTTTTGTATGGTGAGTAGGTTTAGTGTATTGAATATTGGTGGAGTGTGCTGCCTGTAGTGAGAATTTGTTATCATTCTAACTGCAGCCTTTTGTTGGGTAATTAGTGGTCTGAGATGGTTAACTGTTGTTGAGCCCCATGCACAAATTCCATAGGTGAGATAGGGGTAAATAAGAGAGTGATATAGGGCCAGGAGGGCTGACTGTGGAACATAGTACCGTATCTTCGATAGTATGCCTACAGTCTTGGAAATTTTCTTAGAAATTTGTTGTATATGTGTATGAAATTTGAGTCTATTATCAAGGTGGATTCCTAAGAATTTTCCCTCTGTTAGCTTTGTGATAGGTGATCCGTTTATCATTATGTTAAGAGGGACATCTGTAGCTCTGTTACCAAACTGAATGAAGTAGGTTTTGTCAATGTTTAGTGTAAGTTTGTTAGTCCTCATCCAGGTAGATATTTTCTGTAATTCGGTATTTACAGTATTGGCTAGTGTGACTGGGCTCGGGTGAGAGAAGACGTATGTAGTGTCATCTGCAAATAGTGTGGGTTTGAGTAATTGCGAAGCATTTGGAAGGTCATTTATGTATAGGAGAAAGAGAAGAGGGCCAAGGACACTTCCCTGTGGGACACCAACTGTAATTGGTTGCGCAGAAGAGTTTGCCCCATTTGCGTACACATATTGGCTTCTGTTGCTGAGGTATGACTTGAGGTAATTGAGGGAGTGCCCTCTTATACCATAGTGTGACAATTTTACGTGGAGCAAGTCATGGTCAACTGTATCAAAAGCTTTACGTAAGTCAATGAAGATCCCCAGTGGGACTTCTTTTTTCTCTATTGCAGTGTATATATGTTCTAGCATGTGTATAATAGCATCATTAGTATTTTTATTAGGCCTGAATCCAAATTGGCAGGGGTTGAGTATGTTCTGGGAGATAAGGTAGGAGTAGATTCGTTTATGAATTAGTTTTTCAAAGATTTTTGAGAGAGGGTGTAAGTTGGATATTGGCCTATAGTTATTCAACTCTGTTTGGTCTCCTCCTTTGTGGATCGGGGTGACCCTTGCTATTTTGAGTACTGTAGGGAAGGTGGAGGATTCAATGGATTTGTTAAAGAGTGTTGCAATGATTGGAGATAGCACTTGTGACACTTTTTTATATATAAAGGGTGGTAAGGTACTTAAATCTCCTGCCTTGTTTTTTAGTGCATTGATAATAAGGGAAACTTCGTATGGGTTAGTCGGAGCTAGGAACAGTGTGTTCGGGTAGTTGCCGGTGAGGTAGTTATTTGGTGGGGTATCTGAGCTTGGGATTTTATGGGCAAGGTTTTGTCCTATAGTGGAGAAGAAATCATTGAGTCTGTTTGCTGTTTCTGTTGGTGGGAGTTGGGGTTCATCTGATTTTGCTAATTTTATTTCGCTATTTCGTGATATCTTTTTTGTTCCCAGAATTTCAGATAGTGTTTTCCAGGTCTTTTTTATATCACCTCGTAAGTTGGATAATCTGTTCTCATAATACAATTTTTTTGCCCTTCTTATCAGGCTGGTTAGGATTGACGAGTAACGTTTTGTTTGGTCTCTGGTTATGTGACCCATTCTGTACTGTTTTTCATATTGGTGTTTTGTATTTATGGATTTGAGAATGCTGGGTGTTAGCCAGGGACTGTTCAGTCTCTTTGCTGTCATCTGTTTAGTTTTTTTAGGGCAGTGCTTGTTATAGAGGTATTGGGTCTTTTTTAGAAAATTATTAATACATTCGTCAATATCTGTATAGATTTCTAGCTCAGTGTGCCAATCAATGTTTGCTAATGCTGTTGCGAAGTTATTAATGGCTGCCTCATTGTGAAGTCTGAAGGTGACTTTAGTAGTGTCTTGGGGTAGTTTACCAAGAGTTGTTATGAGGAAAGTAGGGTAGTGGTCTGTGGTATTATCTGTAATTATGCCTGATTTTAAAGGGGATATGGTGTTGGTCCAGATGTGGTCAAGTAGGGAAACACTAGTCTCTGTAACTCTTGTAGGTTTTGTTACTGTTGGTAGTAACATACAGTTACTCATTGTGTTTGTGAATTCAGTAACGTGTGGGTCCTGGTCTTGCAGGAGATTTATATTGAAGTCACCTGAGAGTAGTAAGTGATCTTTGTTCATGCGTGCATCAGTTATCATACTTCCTAGATTTTGACTAAATTGGCTAATGTTTGACTGTGGAACTCTGTAGATGTTTATCAATGTGAGAGGTTTTTGTAGGTATTTGGATTTGAATTTAGCTATTATATATTCCCCATGTTCATCCCTTGTGCAAGTATTAGTGATACATTCTAGTTGGTCTGAGTAGTATATGGCTGTGCCACCCCCTTGTTGGTCTGGCCTACAGTTGTGTATGGCTGTGTAACCAGGAATGGCATAGACATCTGTACTATCAGGCTTTAGCCAGGTTTCAGTTAGTGTAATGATGGACATATTGGCATGTAAGGAATTTAGTAATGCTATGAGGTCATCGTAATGCTTGCTTAATGATCTGATATTGTAGTTAAAGATAGTTATGTTGTTGTTGGCACTGAGAAGTGCCTTTGATTGTTCTGCAGTGTAGTAATTACAGTAACTGTTTGATTCATTTAAGTCATTAAATAAGAGGTTGGTATCAGGATCAATGCTTGTAATCATAAGATTTGTAGTGAATCTATAGTTAGAATTAAGTATAAAACAAAGTAAATAGTCTTAAGCTAAAAAATAGCACCTGAATTATTTAACAAATGTAAAATAATGAGCTAAGGGACTAATACAAATAAAGTGATGATCATATAATAGTGCTTGGGAATATGATAGTAGGTAGTACTATAAAGGTAATTTTTTAAAGTTATAATTATAGTTTAAAATTATAATAAAAAGGGACTAATATAGGTTGTGAATAAATGAGCTTTGGAATATAATGGCAAGATTGTGAGCTTATTCTACTTTAGCACCTGAGAATAGCACCTTGATTATTTTAACAGTTGTGGATATATAAACTAGGATAGTTATATAAAGCTAAAATAAAGGAGAAAATATAAAAGGGACTAAAATTAAGTAATGGTAAGCAAAGTTAAATGGACAGATGGTAGGAATTATAATATAAACTTATAATATAAAAATACAATTTGAAATGGTACTTGCAATTGCACTAGAGTCTGGTATGGGTTGTTGACAAGATCAAGGTTATAACTATAGATTTAAATTGACAAAATAAAATTCACAATTAAAGTACAAAAGAATAATAGTAAAAAATCACAATGGTAATGTCTTGGTTATAATATGATAGTAAGATGGTAGACAGGTACCCAGGTACACAGGTACAAAGGATAATACAAGGTTGGGGTTGAATATAAAAACTTGAAAATTTGGCAACAAAATGTTATGGGAAGTATAAAATAATGTTTAATGTACAAAAGTAAAATTGACTGGTAGTAAATATGGTGTTTAATAAAATTTTAGTAAGTAATAATGATTACAAAAAAGTGAAATAGTAATGTTTATTTCATTCAATATTGCACTGGTAGTTATACTTGAGGTTATATGGCAGTACAAGGTAATTAAGAGTAATCTAGGATAGTAAATGTGGTATTAAAACAGGTAAAGGTAATTAGTCAAGTAATGGTTATTAAATGTCAAAAATGTTAAGAGTAAATTGAAATTTTAGTAAAAATGATATTTATTAATTTTAGTAAGTAATATCAATTGTAGTATTTAAAAAAAATATGAGGTAGTAATATGGACAGAGAAAGTATCAATTCAGCTAATGTTCAAGCGAACAATAGTAAATAAGAAAATCACATAAGGTGATTTATGCTTACTAGTAAAATCACAAAATGAGGTAGTTGATTATTTAAATACTAAGAGATTGTACAATGAAATTTGAACAATAATGGAGCAAAACATACACTACACTACGTAGACTTTTAAGTTGGACATTGTTTAGTTATTCTCTGTAAGATTAGTATCCCTGAGAAATCGTGATAGATCATTCTCGTTCGTGATTGTGTACAGTTGACCTACATTTGTTTTCCTAACTAGAATTTTCCCATCCCGTGTGAAGCATTGGTGTATTGTGTCATTATTCTCCCGCTTAAGTTTTCTGACTCTATACAGGAGGTTCTGACGTTTTTTGGTAAGACACTCGTTTATGTATACCTCTTTCTTTACTTTAATAGATGCAATAATTAAGTCTTTTTTCCTATCATGTGAGTTGAATCTAAGCATAACACTTTTTCTACCATGGGATCCTAGTAATCTGGCTTCTTTTATTTCAGACTCTGGTACAATAACACTTGTTTGGTCCTTTATGATCTGCAGAGTAATTTCTTTACTGTTTGTTTGGTTCATATCACTGGGAAAAAGTGGACTGTTAACTATTACTGCGTCCGATAGTTTTTCTTGCTCAGTTTTATCTTCTTGGAGAGCAAAGTAGTCACTGAACTGGTTATCTAAGTTGTTCTTCCATTGTTTTACTGCTTCTTCAACCTTTGTATTAAGAGATATTATTTGTTGGGTATGGCTGTCTATGACTGTTTGGATGGTCTTGTCACAGTTAGTCATTCCAGGTGTTGATAACTTTTGTTCAAGACTGAGGATTTTGTTCTCGAGTTGTGTCATCCTGGTGTCTTGTTTTGTTAGCGTCTCTCGAAGATTCATATTTTCAATAACTAAGTTGGAGATGCATGACTTTAGGGTATCTGGATCGTTGGTCATACCTGAGAGACTACTAGGTAGGTTGAATCCGGGGAAGAGAGGGGAGGATGGGCTGGTGGCAGCCATGTTTGTTGTTATTGTTGTGGTGTGGCCTTGAGTGGTGGTGAGTGGGGTGGTTGCTGGGCCGGCGTCCTCCTGGCTACACTTGTTGAATAGTTGATTTTTCGGTGTTTTCTTGCTGGCCTTGGTGTTGTTTCCTCTTAGATTGCGCCTCATAATACTACAGGAATTGTTGTTGTTAAGAAGAAGTTGTAGTATACAAAGCTTAGGGTTACGTTGTTCGGCTGGCAGCGGGGTGTTGCTTTCGGTTTGTGTGCAGTCTTCCTTTGATCTCTCTTTTTTTCGATTTGTAGGTTTCACTGTTGGTAATCTTTTGTCATTCTGGGTGCTACGTTGGGTAGTGCAGTTTTGCTTGTAACTAGGTCATCATAGGAGCATTTGTAGCTCTGGTAGTTGGAGAAAAATACGGAGCTTGGAAGTCGCTGCTGCCGCTGCCGCTGCCGCTTATAGTTATCGTAATTATAGTAATTGGGGTAATTACGTCATTATCGTGACTCACGCATACCTGTAGTTCGTTTATTGTAATTTTCTTGTCATTTTTATTTTTTTTCATTAATTTTTTCTTATGTTTTTGTGCAAAACGCTTCAAATTACTCATTGGTAACTCTCATGGTGGCTGTAGCAAGGAGCTCCACTCACCACACCAACCTCAGTGTCGACCAAGGGTCAGGTAGAAGTGGGTATGTGCTGCTTTGATTGACCGCGCAGCTCCCTTGGGACACGTATTTTCACCGTCAATTCTATACAGTTTTGCACCAAAATGCCGCGTAAGAAGAGTATTCACTCATTGAACATGAAGAGGACTGTGATGTTGAGGATGCAAAGACTGCGAATGAAGAAACAGCTAAAACAAGCAGCGGCAGAGGCAGCAGCAGGTGACGCCACGACGCCATTACTACCCTCTGACTCCTCAGAAAATGAAGAATTAGTTTCAGCTGGTGAACTTCTGAATACTTCTCCTGTGAAGGCATGTGCTAAGCAAAGCAAGGGAAAAAGGAAGAGTGTGGCCAGGAAGTCCAGGGCCACTCCAGATGTGGCCACCAAGTCCGGGGCCACTCCAGATGTGGCCACCAAGTCCGGGGCCACTCCAGATGTGGCCACCAAGTCCGGGGCCACTCCAGATGTGGCCACCAAGTTCGGGGCCACTCCAGATGTGGCCACCAAGTCCGGGGCCACTCCAGATGTGGCCACCAAGTCCGGGGCCACTCCAGATGTGGCCACCAAGTCCGGGGCCACTCCAGATGTGGCCACCAAGTCCGGGGCCACTCCAGATGTGGCCACCAAGTCCGGGGCCACTCCAGATGTGGCCACCAAGTCCGGGGCCACTCCAGATGTGGCCACCAAGTCCGGGGCCACTCCAGATGTGGCCACCAAGTCCGGGGCCACTCCAGATGTGGCCACCAAGTCCGGGGCCACTCCAGATGTGGCCACCAAGTCCGGGGCCACTCCAGATGTGGCCACCAAGTCCGGGGCCACACCAGATATGGCCACTTCAAGCCGCAAACCTACAACATCGAGGAAGCGGAAACGAAGTGACGTATCTGTGGCCACATTTATCAACTCTACGCCTATATATACATCTGTCGTCACCACACCCTCAGTTACATATGTGACGACCTCACCATGTATGAGTGTAACCCCTGTGACGACTGCAGATGTGGCCACTGCAGATGTGGCCGCCCCACATGTGGCCGCCCCACATGTGGCCACTGCAGATGTGGCCACATGGAGGGATCTGCATGGAACTTCAGAAATATGTTATATATGCTCACTTCTACTCCTAATAAACATAAGAAGGCACATGGAATATTTTTACCCACCATAAGCTAAGCCTCAATGTATTATTCAATTTTTCTGGAAAGTCCATTTTCTGCAATTATATAGATTTGCTCCCTTTATTATTGAACCGATCTTTATCAATTTTACAGGATTTATTCACGGAACATTGTTCTATAACATTACATGTACCTTGTGATAAAAATCCTTATGTTACAAAAAACGCGATTCTAAAAGCTTAGAGATCTCCAGTGAATACTAGAAAGGACTGCCCTTCTAGCATCCAGCCTGTTACTGGGTTTTCGTAACAAGTAGTCAGTATCCTTGTCCAATTATCCATTAAAATTCAGTATTATTCAATAGTACTTCAGGATTACAATTGGTAGGCTACTAACTAGAGAAATTAAAATTTAATAAATTTATTAAGTCTAGAGGTATATTACCAAAGTAAATTAAATTAATCACAGTAATCAAAATAATATCAATCTCTCTCGTATTCAATATTATTGTGCTGGAAGCACATATCACATTTATAATTCTTAAGTACCGTCTGGTACATTAACATTTAATAAGATATTACAAATATGTACAAGTAAGTGTGTATGTGTGTAAGTACTCTAAGTAGTTCGTTATGTCTCACGACTCGACTAGACTTAAACAAGTGACTGACAAAGTCCTCAAATAAACAAACTTCTTGACCGACTGGCAACCCGAACAGTCTGCTTGAACAACAAAGAATGCTAAGCCCAATAACAATGCAATAAGTGACTGCGACACAGAATCAGGAACAAGGAGATAATATAACGACACTAAGTAGGGACCATCAGCAGATCCTCCACAACAGTTACAAAACTCCCATACTACGGAATCTAAGTTCAGCATAGGAAAAACCCTGACTGTGATTATACACAGATACCAGTACAAATTAGGTCATAAGCTATAGCTAAGGACCTGAGATACTCAGAGTGTCTATGAGACACACAACCTCAGTACAACGTCAAAAATCACTAAGTCTATACAAGGTTCTGTGAACAGAGTTCTACAGAACTAACAAGAATAATGAGACAGACAATCTGTCCGACCACCAAGCGAGTCTAGAGCAGACTGAATACTTCACACGAGGTGAGGACACCCCCCCTCGATCACGTGATAGCTCCGTGGACAGCACAGCTCAGAAGCCGGCAGTCTAACGAGCAACAAGCGATAATTACAGTAGTTCGACAATCAAGACTTGAACTGAGCACATAATATGTAGCATCTTAACAACATAAGTCAAATAAGAACATAAAGCAATACATTTACGATTTAGCTATTATCGCAAATATAAGCAATATAAAATTAAATGAAAAGGTAATATACATTATATATATATACATAATAATCATTGTAACCCATTCAGGGGTTGCAACACCCCCCCCCACCAACACGACAGAGGGTCGCACTAGGAGTTGCATTAATGTCTTTCACATTATTACTGATTACTCATATCAATACAATATAATATAAAATTTAATCAGTCACTCTCGTCCCCAGCACCTCTACAATTTCACAGCGTCCGTCACTAGGATATGCCCCTAGTACTAGGGCAGTACACAGTATCGTATCTCTGCATACTCGTGGTTATGTACATCAGTGTAGAGACAGGATAGTGTAGGTGAGTAGGGCACGATGAGGCTCGATCTTAGTAGAGGAGACTGCATTCCACTCTTAAGTAGTGGTGGTGGAATGCGAGGCAGTATGAACATCTGAGTAAGAAACAGCTTAAGGTGTGTAGTGAGGGGGGGGGGTCTGTGGCAGGACAGTGTTGTGTCACGCAGTACATAGCCCACACCACACTACCCACTCAACACTAAGCTTGTGTCTCCTCCTCATACACATGAATACTGTGAATATATAAATATAATAATTAGACATGAGTATACATAGTTAATATGGGCTGGAAGGATTAAGTTACTTTACTGAATTTGACATAGCAAGTAACAAAAAGGTATTTGGGCATAAAATTACGTAAATTTTAAATAGGGAAGTGCCCAAATACACGTCAAAATGTTCAAAGGACACCACAAGAGCTAGAGCATAATTTTTCTGGTGTCGTTTAAGCTTAGATGAATAGTAACATATAGGATGGAGAATATCAGTGGATGTTGACTGTTGGAGCAGCACAACACCTACTGCATAGCCACTCGCATCTATATGTAAAAAGAAGGGAAGATTGAAATTAGGACTTTTCAACACAGGAGCAGAGGATAGCAAGCGCTTCAACCTTTTAAACGAGTCTGAACAATCTCTAGTCCAGGTGAACTGAACTTTACTACTAGTAAGCTCAGTGAGAGGAGCTGCAATCTGAGAAAAGTTTGGACAGAACCTGCGATAATATCCTGCCATACCCAGGAATCTCTGTACTCCCTTCCTATCCTGTGGCACTGGAAATTCAGAAATTGCACGAACCTTAGCCTCAATAGGAGCAACCTCACCTTGGCCGATACAAAAGCCTAGATAGGTAATCTTGGCTTGACCAAAACTACATTTAGCTAAGTTAACAGTGAAGCTGTAGTGCGCCAGTCTCTCAAACAATGCTCTGAGACGCGTCAAGTGCTGTTCCCACTCGTCACTGTACACCACTAAGTCGTCAAGATAGGCTTCTACTCCTTCTGTTGTGGGTCAACTCGTTCATTATACGTTGGAATGAAGAAGCCGCGTTACATAGGCCGAAGGGGGTGACGAGGTAGTTAAACAATCCATCTTGAACAGTAAAAGCAGATATTTCTTGAGCACGTTCAGTAAGCGGGACTTGATAATAGCCTCGTAAGAGATCTAAACGGCTGACAAACGGCTCCTGACACACGGTCAGTAAGGTCGTCAATGCGAGGTAGAGGATAACCATCAGGCAAGGTGACAGAGTTCACTTTCCTGTATTCAGTGCACATCCTGAAACTACCGTCAGGTTTAGGCACTAAAGTACAGGGAGATGCCCATGGACTTTTACTGCGCTCAATAAGTCCGTGAGATAACAGAAGATCAACCTCTTCTCTCAATGCTTTATGCTTTGTTGGACGCATCCTATATGGTGATTGCTTAATGGGTGATGCTCCCTGTACATCAACGTCATGTACACCCGGAGTACAACGTTTAGGAACATCACTGAACAATTCAGGGAAATGCAAAATCATGTTTTTAAAATCACCAGCTTTATCAATCCCAAGGTTAATAAGAAAATCGTCTAGTGATTGTAGAGTCACTGAATTTTCTAAACGAACCTCTATACCTCTAGAGATGTCAGGTAGACTGACGTTTTCTTCCTCTGTACTAGGAAGAATAGAAGTAGTAGGTAGAGGACTAGCGTAGTATGCCTTAAGCTGGTTAACATGGTACACATGATTAGATTTCTTTTTCCCAGGCGTACGTACCAAATAATTTACGTCGCTAAGCTTTTTCACTACTTCCAGGGGACCATCATACCTGGCTTGTAGAGCATGACCTGGTACTAATTTCCGAGCCATCACCTTATCTCTTGCTTTAAAAGAACGAGAGACAGCACGCTTGTCATAATGTTGCTTCATTCTAGCTTGGGCTGAAACTAGGTTTTTCGAAGCTAGCTCTCTAGCGGCTGTCAAATGTTGCTGCATTAATGAAGGTGAAGTACTCAATGATGGATTTGATTTTCCTGTCCACACGTCTTTTAACACTGCGAGAGGACCACGCACTTGGTGTCCGAATATTAATTCAAAAGGACTAAACCCGAGACTTTCTTGCGCACTTTCTCTCATAGCGAACAGAAGAAAAGGTATACCGTCATCCCAGTCTCTAGAAAAATGTTCACAATAAGCTCTCATCATGGACTTCAGTGTCTGATGAAATCTCTCTAGAGCACCTTGTGACTGTAGATGATAACTGGTTGAAAGTACAGACTTTATTCCTAGGTGGGATAATGCTTCTCGAAAGATCTTAGAAGTGAAATTAGATCGCTGATCTGTTTGCATCTCTCGTGGCAATCCAACCTGGGAGAAAAATTTCATCAGCGCTCTCACAATAGCACGAGCATTAATTTTTCTCATAGGAATAGTTTCGGGATAGCGTGTTGCAGCGTCCATAATAGTAAATAAGTATTGGTTTTCTAGTTTGGTTCTAGGCAAAGGACCAACACAATCAATAATAAGATGTGAGAATGGTTCACCATGAGAGGCGCAGGTGGAGGTGAGTGCGCTGGCTTGCCTGTCACTTGACACACGTGGCAACATCGCATATGATCAGCAACTGTTTCCTTCATCTTTGGCCAAGTAAAATGTTTTGCCAGTTTACCGAGTGTCTTCTTGACACCCAAATGTCCTCCAGTGGGACTATTGTGAGCAAAATCAGTGGCTTGTTCACGAAATGTAACTCTTAACACTACAAGATGCTTGACTGTGGTGGAAACATTATCAGCTGACAACTTACATGTATTTTTCTCCATCAGTACACCGTTACTATAATAGTAACAATTATCGAGATCCTTTGCTTCCCTCTCAGTAACTGCTATATCTCTCAGTCTTTCCAGTGACTGATCAACAAACTGATCCTTGATTAAATCATCAAGAGTTAGAAATTTAACGTCAGTTGTGTCCTGACTAGGTTGATGACCGGGGGGAGCCAGTGTTAATGACCCTGGGCGCAGAGCGTCACTAAACAACATATTCAACCCCAAATCATTGTCATCAACTAACTCAACAGGGGACAAGGATGGTTGTTGTATCATTGACATAGCTCTAGTAATTGCGCTGAGAGGAAATAAAATAGGTTTCTCTCTACAAGCTTCAATGGCATAATTATCATCAGTGTTATTATCAATCACAAGTGGTTCTTTACATATACCAGCATGAAGGATATCGTTCCCTATCAACAAGTCCACTGACCTGATGGGAAATACACCACTGGATATACCCACTGAAATATAACCAGCATAATAGCTTGTTTGAATACAAACTTTGTGCAGATGCACTTTTATAACAGCCCCTCCATAGGGTTCTAACAATACATCTATCTTGGTATAGGTATCGTCAGTTATGGGCAGTACATCTTCTCTTAATAACGTGAGATAACTGCCAGTGTCTCTGAAAGTAATTATCTCAGTCAGATGTGATTCGTCAAATCCTATTCTACCTCTTGAAAAGAAAGGACTCATCGCTGAACGAATCTTTTCGTCAGATACACTTTCTGACGCTAGTCATCTATCCTGAGTAACATTATCTAAAACAGTAGGATCAGAAGTATTACTAAGATTTTGGTGTCTTTGTTGCTCGGAAGAGGATACGACTTGAGTGGGAGCGCCAGCCGCACGACTGTCTCTCGTATCTCTTTCTAACTTATAGCAATACTCTCTAGCATGTCCTTTTCTGTTACAATAGGTACATTTAACTTTCTTCTTCTCGATATCAGATTTCTGTCTAGCCACAGAGACAGATTCAGGATTGTGAGTTTTCCTGGTAAAGGTACGAGAAGTTACAGTAGCAGGTACATCAGGCCGGCAATGAGCAGCTGATTTAGGTTGCCAACTTCTAGGACAATTTTTAGTTACCTTGTTTCTTTGTGTTTTAGTACGTACAAGTTTGTGAGAAATCTCGTAATTGTCTGCTAATGCTGCAGTTTCCAGAAAATCCGAGGTAGTATGATCGGTCAGATATTCTTGTATGTCAGCAGGCATACAGTTGTTAAATTCTTTGTGTAGTAACAACTGAACAAGGCTGTTGTAGTTGTTACACTTGGCAGCTCTAGACCATCTCTCAAAAGCAACTTTTTTCTCACAAGCAAATTCTACACAAGTCTGATCTTGTCGTCGTTGTAACGTACGAAATGCTCTTTGATAACTTACAGGTAACAAGTTATACGTCTCTAGAATAGTTTGTTTGACAGCATCATAACTAATGTACTTGGCAAATGGTAAAGCAGCAGTACAAGTTTGAGCTCTTCCTGTCAACGCTGTATGCAACAATGTTGCCCAGTGCTTACGTGGCCAGTTCATAGCACGTGCCTGGTTCTCAAACACATCAAAATATGTGTCTAAGTCACTTTCAAAAAACTTAGGAACCATAGATGCAGCTTTCTGCACATTAAATGGGTCCTGTGATCTATCAGTCTGTTGTCTTCCCAGACGAACATTTTCTCTCTGGAAATCTTCTTTGTTCAATTTCCTCTGTGCCTCTATTTGTGCAGTCTGCAACATAATGAGGCGTTCATACCTCTCAAACTGTTCCTGAGAGATAGGACCAGTGGGTAATGGAGGAGTAGGGAAATTAACATGTCTTTCTGGACTGTCCTTAGGTCGGACACTTCGTCCAGCCGTCTCTAGAGAGTTTAGATCTGGTCTAGGATAAGTAGATACAGGTGTAGCATACACTGTACTAGTATGTGGCTGCGTCATCAAACCAGCTACACTCTGTGCTATAGTGTCAGTGAGGCGGGAAGGTGTGAGCGGAGGTACACTAGGCTCAGACACTTCTGCCTCAGTTGCTCTTTCTTCTACGTCATCAAGTAGAGTCATACTTCCTAATTGTGACACTAGGCTTTCTGAATCTGAATCATAATCAGACATCTCTGTATGAGCAGGAAACAACATATCTTTAATTAATGCTCTGACAGTTTCTGCGGTGTAATTCCTGTTGTACGTCACACCGAGATATTTGGCTACTCGCCAACACGTCTGAAGTTTTAATGTACTCAACTCAGACAAAGTCAGAGTATCAATTAACTGTTTCACTTTGGCATCACGAAAATAAATGTACTACGAGAGAGTGATTATTGGAAACTATAATCCTGATAGGAATTTTAGTGTTGGTTGTCTTAGAGCTAGAACTCATAAACAGTATTTCCATCTCCTTGGATCAAGAGACTCAGGTACATACATCCACCTGGTATGTTGTACAAGACTAAACTCAAAGTCTTCAGATTAGGAAAGTACTCAAAGTGTTTGATCATAGAGTTACTAGTATGTCAAACTGGACAATTTCTCCAACACCTTGGATCAAGAGCATCCCGGACAGGCCCCCATTTGTTACAAAAAACACGATTCTAAAAGCTTAGAGATCTCCAGTGAATACTAGAAAGGACTGCCCTTCTAGCATCCAGCCTGTTACTGGGTTTTCGTAACAAGTAGTCAGTATCCTTGTCCAATTATCCATTAAAATTCAGTATTATTCAATAATGCTTCAGGATTACAATTGGTAGGCTACTAACTAGAGAAATTAAAATTTAATAAATTTATTAAGTCTAGAGGTATATTATCAAAGTAAATTAAATTAATCACAGTAATCAAAATAATATCAATCTCTCTCGTATTCAATATTATTGTGCTGAAGGCACATATCACATTTATAATTCTTAAGTACCGTCTGGTACATTAACATTTAATAAGATATTACAAATATGTACAAGTAAGTGTGTATGTAAGTGCTCTAAGTAGTTCATTATGTCTCACGACTCGACTAGACTTAAACAAGTGACTGACAAAGTCCTCAAATAAACAAACTTCTTGACCGACTGGCAACCCGAACAGTCTGCTTGAACAACAAAGAATGCTAAGCCCAATAGCAATGCAATAAGCGACTGCGACACAGAATCAGGAACAAGGAGATAATATAACGACACTAAGTAGGGACCATCAGCAGATCCTCCACAACAGTTACAAAACTCCCATACTACTGAATCTAAGTTCAGCATAGGAAAAACCCTGACTGTGATTATAAACATATACCAGTACAAATTAGGTCATAAGCTATAGCTAAGGACCTGAGATACTCAGAGTGTCTATGAGACACACAACCTCAGTACAACGTCAAAAATCACTAAGTCTATACAAGGTTCTGTGAACAGAGTTCTACAGAACTAACAAGAATAATGAGACAGACAATCTGTCCGACCACCAAGCGAGTCTAGAGCAGACTGAATACTTCACACGAGGTGAGGACACCCCCCCTCGATCACGTGATAGCTCCGTGGACAGCACAGCTCAGAAGCCGGCAGTCTAACGAGCAACAAGCGATAATTACAGTAGTTCGACAATCAAGACTTGAACTGAGCACATAATATGTAGCATCTTAACAACATAAGTCAAATAAGAATATAAAGCAATACATTTACGATTTAGCTATTATCGCAAATATAAGCAATATAAAATTAAATGAAAAGGTAATATACATTATATATATATACATAATCATTGTAACCCATTCAGGGGTTGCAACACCTTACCATTTTTGTATACCATGGGTGTAAAATGCAAAAATTGTCCCAAAACATGTCAAGGCATCTTCACTATTTTTTTTGGGTACTATAAAAGATTATATTGCATGATTGCTCTTCGTCATTGTCTGTTTGGCATTAATTAATAATTTCATTCTATAAAAAATAACTTCGATATTGCCATATTGATGTTGAGTTCCATTAAGTGCTGCAATATACAATTTCTCACATTTTATTTTTTTATGTCGTTATTTATTGAACGATCTTGATTAAAAAAATAGTCTCTTCTGACATGCCTAGATTCTGTGGTAAAAAATTCATTGAAATCGTACAGAGGGAAGTGAACATAAATATTTGTTCTTCAATCGCCCCTTCAGTCTTCAGAAGAAGTTTTCTAAACTATCGCAACTGAAACAAAATCTGTGAAAAGTCTGTTTAAATTTGACCAGACAACAGCTATACATGAAAAGTATTAAATGAATCTTACCTTAACTACAGTACAACAACATCAACTATTTGAAGCTGAACTTATGAATCTTCTCAATGTATACACGAAAATCTTGCAGGAAGGTAAAAAAAAAAAATGTCAGGCAGAAAAGTACCCAATTTGGAAGACTTAATGACGTTGTAGAAACAGATTTTGCTTTTAAGCAACTTTGATTTATCAAAAATCAGTCATTTTTCTTTCATGTAACGAAATATCGATATTGTACAAGTTTTTCTAGAACAGATTTAAAAGTTCGAACGTTAAAAGCCTAACCAATTGAGAAAACATTATGTAATTGGATCTGCATTTGGAAACAACATTTTATAAAAAAATTAAGCCATAATTTTCAGTCAGTAAGGTTTTCATTGCATAATATTACATGTCCGAACATCCAAGATTAAACTGAATAGTTTTGTTTGTAAACAGTCGTGATGACCAAATTTGTTGTTGGGAATGATGATGGGAATGATGTTGATGATGATGGGAACGATGGTGATAATGATGATGGGAACGATGGTGATGATGATGATGGAAGTTCTTGATGTTAATACTTACCTTTTAAAGGGTTTATTGATTGTTTTTTCCTTTTTTGATTGTTCTGAAGAACATTACCTCGACGACAGAACTCAAACTGAACTTTCGTCTTGATGGTCCAGTCAGATAAGACGTTGTTGCTCGCTGAACACTGTCCTATGTAATTCCCACATCAAGGATGATTACGATTTTTATATGAACTTAAGTTCTTTATTGAACGTTGCTGGTAAATCCCTCGTATATTAATGGTAGGTCTTTTAAAAGTATTAGACCTATGCTTAATGAGTTACCACTTAGTGTATTAAATCACTGATTTTCTAAGAGGATATTTTTCACTATCTAATCCCCTCAAGGAAGGTTCCTTGATGTTGGTGAGGGGCTCTTGATTTAGGGAATTGGATCTGTGCTCCAGTTCCCCGAATTAAGCCTGAATGCCTTCCACATCCCCCCCAGGCGCTGTATAATCCTCCGGGTTTAGCGCTTCCCCTTGATTATAATAATAATAATAATTCACTATCTAATGATTTTTTTTACACAAATCAGCTTTACAGGCTAAGAGCTGTTATCCTACCTTTGCTCATTTCAAAGCCCCAGCCCTCTAAGGTATACTATAACCCCCCAAGATGCGACCCCTCCAGTCGTCTAAGGTACAGTTGGAGAAAAAGTTCCTATACTCTCTCTGCTGGGCAGAAGTCACACATGGCAAATCAGACGTAGTAAACAGAGGAGTAAACACTATTGTTATGAATGAATTAACCCAGCTTGCAACAACGATGGTGATTGGTTGACAAAATTAATTACTACTAGTTAATGAGTATATAAAAGAAGATTTGTGAATATAGAAATGAACTAATTACTTTTCAGATATTATGTTCACCAAAAAAAAAATTTTAAAAGATGTCCGAATATACTGAAAAGCAGCTGACTTTGATAAAATACATGAAAGCAATATTATTGTTAATTGGAATGAGCTATTAGATGTGATTAAAAGAGTAAATGTAGAACTGGATAAAAAGTAATATATTACCAACGGTGAAAGACAATATGTCCCTCAAAATATCCAGATTTGACGACAGAACCAAAACCATAGATGAGCCAACAGATATTTCACGTCTTTGGGCTTAAAACTTACAAAACTTAAACTGACGAGATACCCTAAGGAAAATGTGAAAACAAAAGGTTTGTGCAATCTCTTGACTCTAGCAACTGTCTCCACCACTGTGCCTGTCATATACACCTTTTTCTTTTAACAGTCAGCCGTGTAAATGCAAAATATAAAGAATCATTAAATACTCCCTATCTTCATTACTGGTTTTCAGGAGCTGAGCTCTGAATGTAACAAACTTATATATGAAGCCAGACACAAATATGCACAAATGTTTGACAACAGTACTAAAGACAGTCTTTTGAGCATTTCTTTTCACTTGACTTAACAATAATCAAAAGCAATTTTGGTATCTCAAGCAGAAGTTTAAATTTCTACTGATAGAAAAAAGCTGGTAAGCGATTCTGAATAAACAGAATATTAGACTGGAAATAGCGGATCCATTCCCAATCAAAATGCAATATGTCAAATAAAACATATCTTAGAAGAAAGTTACAAGATCAACAATCTTAAAGATGTCACATGCAATGTAAAGTTTGTAGACAGAGGCACTAAAACAATATTTTACACTACCAAAATATCAGATCATCTAGAAACGTTCAAATAAACCACACAGGGGAAAATATCTCAGACATTTTGACAATATTCTCACTTTACACTGACTACGTGAATAATCATATTTTTTAATGAGTCTCTATGGTATTAACCTCCACTCGGTGTCACTTCCTCTCACTCCCTTCCCTCCTCCCACCATCTCTCTCTGTTACCTTCCCCTCCCCCCAATCAAGGATTAGGAAGGATAAAGACGTCAAGCAACGTTATTATGCACGTAATCACATCCTTACGTATTCCAGACGTACTGCATGATGATGACATATCGCCCACACCTACACACCCTCCCTACCACCCTGCCTGCCGCCTTCCCCGAAGCCCTTCCTACCGCCCTTTATCACCGTCATTACCTTGCTGCCAAACACGCTGCCTACCTACGCTCCTCCACGTTTACCGACAACTCTCTCTCCCTCCCTAACAGATTCACTGCCCTACTTGCCATATTCCCTGCCTACCTGCCATATTCCCTGCCCTACCTGCCATATTCCCTGCCCTACCTGCCATATTCCCTGCCCTACCTCCTACATTCCCTGCCCTACCTGCCATATTCCCTGCCCTACCAGCCATATTCACTGCCCTACCTGCCATATTCTCTGCCCTACCTCCCACATTCCCTGCCCTACCTGCCATATTCCCTGCCTTACCTGCCATATTCCCTTCCCTACCTGCCATATTCCCTGCCCTACCTGCCATATTCCCTGCCCAACCTGCCATATTCCCTGCACTACCTGCCACATTTCCTGCCCTACCTGCCACATTCTCTGCCCTACCCGCCATATTCCCTGCCCTACCTGCCACATTCCCTGTCCTACCTGCCACATTCCCTGCCCTACCTGCCATATTCCCTGCCCTACCTGCCACATTCCCTGCCTTACCTGCTGCATTCCATGTCCTACCTGCCATATTCCCTGCCTTACCTGCCATATTCCCTGCCCTACCTGCCACATTCCCTGCTCTACCTGCCATATTCCCTGCCCTACCTGCCATATTCCCTGCCTTACCTGCCACATTCCCTGCCCTACCTGCTGCATTCCCTGCCTTACCTGCCACATTCCCTGCCTTACCTGCCACATTCCCTGCCTTACCTGCCACATTCTCTGTTCTACCTGCCACATTCCCTACCCTACTTGCCACATTCCCTGCCTTACTTGCCACATTCTCTGCCCTACCTGTCACATTCCCTGCCCTTACCTGCCACATTCCCTGCCTTACCTGCCACATTCCCTGCCTAACCAGCCACATTCCCTGCCTAACCTGCCACATTCCCTGCCTTACCTACCACATTCCCTGCCTTACATGCCACATTCCCTATCCTACATGCCACATTCCCTGCCTTGCCTGCCACATTCCCAGCCTTACCTGCCACATTCCCTGCCTTACCTGCCACATTCCCTGCCTCACCTGCCACATTCCCTGCCTTATCTGCCACATTCCCTGCCTTACCTGCCACATTCCCTACCCTACCTGCCACATTCCCTACCCTACCTGCCACATTCCCTGCCCTACCTGCCACATTCCCTGCTCTACCTGCCACGTACCCTGCCCTACCTGCCACATTCCCTGCCCTACCTGCCACATTCCCTGCCCTACCTGCCACGTTCCCTGCCCTACCTGCCACATTCTCTGCCCTACCTGCCACATTCTCTGCCCTACCTGCCACGTTCCCTGCCCTACCTTCCACGTTCCCTGCTCTACCTGCCACGTTCCCTGCCCTACCTGCCACATTCCCTGCCCTACCTGCCACGTTCTCTGCCCTACCTGACACGTTCCCTGCCCTACCTGCCACGTTCCCTGCCCTACCTGCCACATCCCCTGCCCTACCTGCCACATTCCCTGCCCTACCTGCCGCATTCCCTGCCCGACCTGCCGCGTTCCCTGCCACCTGCCACATTCCCTGCCCTACCTGCCACATTCCCTGCCCTACCTGCCACGCTCCCTGCCCTACCTGCCACGTTCCCTGCCACGTTCCCTGCCCTACCTACCACGTTCCTTGCCCCAATTGTCGCCGTCAGTGTCAAACTTTCATCTTACTTCCTGCTTCTTGCACTGAGTATAGACTCTGTTCTTCACGTCTGTTGCACACTGTTAATTGGCTTCTCTACCTCCAGCCGTCCACCCTCTTTAAAAGTCGGTCATCCTTCTGCCAGCCGACTGATATACCTCCCTGCCAAACGAATGACCTACCTTTCTGCCAGCCAACTGACTTACCTCCATGCCAACCGACTAACCTACCTCCCTGCCAGCCGACTGCCCTAACTCCCTGCCAGTAGACTGACCTACTTCCCTGCCAGCCGACTGACCTACCTCCTTGTCAACCGACTGACCTACCTCCCAGCTAACCGACTGACCTACCTCCCAGCTAACCGACTGACCTACCTCCCAGCTAACCGACTGACCTACCTCCCAGCTAACCGACAGACCTACCTCCCTGCTAACTGACAGACCTACCTCCCTGCTAACCGACTAACCTACCTCCCTGCTAACCGACTTACCTACCTCCCTACTAACCGACTGACCTACCTCCCTGCTAACCGACTAACGTACCTCCTTGCTAACCGACTGACCTACCTCCCAGCTAACCGACTAACGTACCTCCCTGCTAACCGGCTGACCTACCTCACTGCTAACCGACTGACCTACCTCCCTGCTAACCGATTGACCTACCTCCCTGCTAACCGACTAACGTACCTCCCTGCTAACCGACTGACATATCTCCCTGCTAACCGACTTACCTAACCTACTAACCGACTGACCTACCTCCCTGCTAACCGACTAACGTACCTCCCTGCTAACCGACTGACCTACCTCCCAGCTAACCGACTGACCTACCTCCCTGCTAACCGACTGACCTACCTCCTTGCTAACCGACTGACCTACCTCGCTGCTAACCCGACTGACCTACCTCCCTGCTAACCGACTAATCTACCTCCCTTCTGTCTAACGTACCTCCCAGCTAACCGACAGACCTACCTCCCAGCTAACCGACTGACCTACCTCCCTGCTAACCGACTGACCTACCTCCCTGCTAACCGACTGACTTACCTCCCAGCTAACCGACTGACCTACCTCCCAGCTAACCGACTGATCTACCTCCCAGCTAACCGACTGACCTATCTCCCTGCTAACCGACTAACGCACCTCCCAGCTAACCGACTGACCTACCTCCCAGCTAACCGACTGACCTACCTCCCTGCTAACTGACTGACCTACCTCCCAGCTAATCGGCTGACCTACCTCCCTGCTAACCGACTGACCTGCCTCTCTGCTAACCGACTGGCCTACCTCCCTGCTAACCGACTGACCTACCTCCTTGCTAACCGACTGACCTACCTCCCAGCTAACCGACTGACCTGCCTCCCATCTAACAGACTGACCTACCTCCCCCTAACCGACTGACCTACCTCTCTGCTAACCGACTCACCTACCTTCCTGCTAACCGACTGACCTACCTCCCTGCTAACCGACTGACCTACCTCCCTGCTAACTGACTGACCTACCTCCCTGCTAACCGGCTAACGTACCTACCAGCTAACCGACTGACCTACCTCCCTGCTAACTGACTAATGTACTTCCCAGCTAACCGACTGACCCGCCTACCTGCTAACCGACTGACCTACCTCCCTGCTAACCGACTGACCTACCTCCCTGCTAACCGACTGACCTACCTCCCTGCTAACCGACAAACGTACCTCCCAGCTAACCGACTGACCTACCTCCCAGCAAATCGACTGTCCCAAATCCCTGCTAACCGACTGACCTACCTCCCTACTAACCGACTGACCTACCTCCCTGCTAACCGACTGACCTACCTCCCTGCTAGCCGACTGACCTACCTCCCAGCTAACCGATTGACCTACCCCCCTGCTAACCGACTGACCTACCTCCCTGCTAACCGACTAACCTACCTCCCTGCTAACCGACTAACGTACCTCCCTGCTAACCGACTGACCTCCCTGCTAACCGACTGACCTACCTCCCTGCTAACCGACTGACCTACCTCCCTGCTAACCGACTGAACTACCTCCCTGCTAACCGACTGACCTACCTCCCTGCTAACCGGCTAACGTACCTACCAGCTAACCGACTGACCTACCTCCCTGCTAACCGACTGACCTACCTCCCTGCTAACCGACTGACCTACCTCCCTGCTAACCGACTGACCTACCTCCCTGCTAACCGACTGACCTACCTCTCTGCTAACCGACTGACCTACCTCCCTGCTAACCGACTGACCTACCTCCCTGCTAACCGACTGATCTATCTCCCTGCTATCCGACTAACGTACCTCCCTGCTAACCGACTGACCTACCTCCCTGCTAACCGACTGACCTACCTCCCTGCTAACCGACTGACCTACCTCCCTGCTAACCGACTGACCTACCTCCCTGCTAACCGACTAACGTACCTCCCTGCTAACCGACTGACCTACCTCCCTGCTAACCGACTAACGTACCTCCCTGCTAACCGACTGACCTACCTCCCTGCTAACCGACTGACCTACCTCCCTGCTAACCGACTGACCTACCTCCCTGCTAACCGACTGACGTACCTCCCTGCTAACCGACTAACGTACCTCCCTGCTAACCGACTGACTAACCTCCCTGCTAGCCGACTGACCTACCTCCCAGCTAACCGACTGACCTACCTCCCTGCTAACCGACTGACCTACCTCCCTGCTAACCGACTAACCTACCTCCCTGCTAACCGACTAACGTACCTCCCTGCTAACCGACTGACCTCCCTCCCTGCTAACCGACTGACCTACCTCCCTGCTAACCGACTAACATACCTCCCTGCTAACCGACTGACCTACCTCCCTGCTAACCGACTAACGTACCTCCCTGCTAACCGACTGACCTACCTCCCTGCTAACAGACTAACGTACCTCCCTGCTTCCCGACTGACCTACCTCCATGCTAACCGACTGACCTACCTCCCTGCTAACCGACTGACCTGCCTCCCTGCTAACCGACTAACGTACCTTCCTGCTAACCGACTGACCTACCTCCATGCTAACCGACTAACGTACCTCCCAGCTAACCGACTGACCTACCTTCAAGCTAACCGACTGACCTACCTACCTACCAGCTAACCGACTGACCTACCTCCCTGCTAACCGACTAACGCACCTCTCTGCTAACCGACTGACCTACCTCACTGCTCAGCGACTGACCTACCTCCCTGCTAACCGACTGACCTACCTCCCTGCTAACCGACTGACCTACCTCCCTGCTAACCGACTGACCTACCTCACTGCTAACCGACTAACGTTCCTCCCAGCTAACCGACTGACCTACCTCGGTGCTAAACGACTGATCTACCTCCCAGCTAACCGACTGACCTACCTCCCTGCTAACCGACTGACCTACCTCCCTGCTAACCGACTGACCTACCTCCCTGCTAACCGACTGAACTACCTCCCTGCTAACCGACTGATCTATCTCCCTGCTATCCGACTAACGTACCTCCCTGCTAACCGACTGATGTACCTCCCTGCTAACCGACTGACCTACCTCCCTGCTAACCGACTGACCTACCTCCCTGCTAACCGACTGACCTACCTCCCTGCTAACCGACTGACCTACCTCCCTGCTAACCGACTGACCTACCTCCCTGCTAACCGACTGACATACCTAACCGACTGACCTATCTCCCTGCTAACCGACTGACCTACCTCCCTGCTAACCGACTGACCTACCTCCCTGCTAACCAACTGACCTCTCTCCCTGCTAACCGACTAACGTACCTCCCTGCTAACCGACTGATCTACCTCCCTGCTAACCGACTGACCTACCTTTCTGCTAACCGACTGACCTACCTCCCTGCTAACCGACTGACCTACCTCCCTGCTAACCGACTGACCTACCTTTCTGCTAACCGACTGACCTACCTCCCTGCAAACCGACTGACCTACCTACCTGCTAACCGACTGACCTTCCTCCCTGCTAACAGACTGACCTACCTCCATGCTAACCGACTAACGTACCTCCATGCTAACCGACTGACCTACCTCCATGCTAACCGACTGACCTACCTCCATGCTAACCGACTGACCTACCTCTATGCTAACCGACTGATCTGTTACCCTGCTAACTGACTAACGTACCTCCCTGCTAACCGACTCACCTACGTCCCTGCTAACCGACTAACATACCTCCCTGCTAACCGACTGACCTACCTCCCTGCTAACAGACTGACCTACCTTCCTGCTAACCAACTGACCTACCTCCCTGCTAACCAACTAACGTACCTCCCTGCCAGCCTACTGACCCACGTCCCTGCCAGCCAACTGACCTACCTCCCTGCCAACAAACTGACCTACCTCCCTGCCAGCCGACTGACCTACCCCCTGCCAATAAACTGACCTACCTTCCTGCCAGCCGACTGACCTACCTCACTGCTCAGCGACTGACCTACCTCCCTGCTAACCGACTGACCTACCTCCCTGCCAGCCGACTGACCTACCCCCTGCCAATAAACTGACCTACCTTCCTGCCAGCCGACTGACCTACCCCCTGCCAATAAACTGACCTACCTTCCTGCCAGCCGACTGAC
The DNA here is from genome assembly GCF_038502225.1 of Cherax quadricarinatus. Classification (NCBI taxonomy): domain Eukaryota; kingdom Metazoa; phylum Arthropoda; class Malacostraca; order Decapoda; family Parastacidae; genus Cherax; species Cherax quadricarinatus. The sequence goes on along the minus strand of NC_091304.1, from coordinate 36,159,011 downwards.
CTACCTCACTCCTCAGCGACTGACCTACCTCCCTGCTAACCGACTGACCTACCTCCCTGCTAACCGACTGACCTACCTCCCTGCTAACCGACTGACCTACCTCACTGTAACCGACTAACGTTCCTCCCAGCTAACTGACTGACCTACCTCCGTGCTAAACGACTGACCTACCTCCCTGCTAACCGACTGACCTACCTCCCTGCTAACCGACTAACCTACCTCCCTGCTAACCGACTGACCTACCTCCCTGCTAACCGACTGACCTACCTCTCTGCTAACCGACTGACCTCTCTCCCTGCTACCCGACTAACGTACCTCCCTGCTAACCGACTGATGTACCTCCCTGCTAACCGACTGACCTACCTCTCTGCTAACCGACTGACCTACCTTCCTGCTAACCGACTGACCTACCTCCCTGCTAACCGACTGACCTACCTCCCTGCTAACCGACTGACCTACCTCCCTGCTAACCGGCTAACGTACCTACCAGCTAACCGACTGACCTACCTCCCTGCTAACCGACTAACGTACCTCCCAGCTAACCGACTGACCCGCCTCCCTGCTAACCGACTGACCTACCTCCCTGCTAACCGACTGACCTACCTCCCTGCTAACCGACTGACCTACCTCCCTGCTAACCGACAAACGTACCTCCCAGCTAACCGACTGACCTACCTCCCAGCAAATCGACTGTCCCAAATCCCTGCTAACCGACTGACCTACCTCCCTACTAACCGACTGACCTACCTCCCTGCTAACCGACTGACCTACCTCCCTGCTAGCCGACTGACCTACCTCCCAGCTAACCGACTGACCTACCTCCCTGCTAACCGACTGACCTACCTCCCTGCTAACCGACTAACCTACCTCCCTGCTAACCGACTAACGTACCTCCCTGCTAACCGACTGACCTCCCTGCTAACCGACTGACCTACCTCCCTGCTAACCGACTAACATACCTCCCTGCTAACCGACTGACCTACCTCCCTGCTAACCGACTAACGTACCTCCCTGCTAACCGACTGACCTACCTCCCTGCTAACAGACTAACGTACCTCCCTGCTTCCCGACTGACCTACCTCCATGCTAACCGACTGACCTACCTCCCTGCTAACCGACTGACCTGCCTCCCTGCTAACCGACTAACGTACCTTCCTGCTAACCGACTGACCTACCTCCATGCTAACCGACTAACGTACCTCCCAGCTAACCGACTGACCTACCTCCAAGCTAACCGACTGACCTACCTCCCAGCTAACCGACTGACCTACCTCCCTGCTAACCGACTAACGCACCTCTCTGCTAACCGACTGACCTACCTCACTGCTCAGCGACTGACCTACCTCCCTGCTAACCGACTGACCTACCTCCCTGCTAACCGACTGACCTACCTCCCTGCTAACCGACTGACCTACCTCACTGCTAACCGACTAACGTTCCTCCCAGCTAACCGACTGACCTACCTCCGTGCTAAACGACTGACCTACCTCCCTGCTAACCGACTGACCTACCTCCCTGCTAACCGACTAACCTACCTCCCTGCTAACCGACTGACCTACCTCCCTGCTAACCGACTGAACTACCTCCCTGCTAACCGACTGATCTATCTCCCTGCTATCCGGCTAACGTACCTCCCTGCTAACCGACTGATGTACCTCCCTGCTAACCGACTGACCTACCTCCCTGCTAACCGACTGACTTACCTCCCTGCTAACCGACTGACCTACCTCCCTGCTAACCGACTGACCTACCTCCCTGCTAACCGACTGACCTACCTCCCTGCTAACCGACTGATCTACCTCCCTGCTAACCGACTGACCTATCTCCCTGCTAACCGACTAACGTACCTCCCTGCTAACCGACTGACCTACCTCCCTGCTAACCGACTGACCTACCTCCCTGCTAACCGACTGACCTACCTCCCTGCTAACCGACTGACCTACCTCCCTGCTAACCGACTGACCTACCTCCCTGCTAACCGACTGACCTACCTCCCTGCTAACCGACTGACCTCCCTCTCCGTACCTCCCCGCTAACCGACTGCTAACCGACTGACCTACCTCCCTGCTAACCAACTGACCTCTCTCCCTGCTAACCGACTAACGTACCTCCCTGCTAACCGACTGATCTACCTCCCTGCTAACCGGCTGACCTACCTTTCTGCTAACCGACTGACCTACCTCCCTGCTAACCGACTGACCTACCTCCCTGCTAACCGACTGACCTACCTCCCTGCTAACCGACTGACCTACCTCCATGCTAACCGACTAACGTACCTCCCTGCTAACCGACTGACCTACCTCCATGCTAACCGACTGACCTACCTCCATGCTAACCGACTGACCTACCTCTATGCTAACCGACTGATCTGCCTCCCTGCTAACTGACTAACGTACCTCCCTGCTAACCGACTCACCTACGTCCCTGCTAACCGACTAACATACCTCCCTGCTAACCGACTGACCTACCTCCCTGCTAACAGACTGACCTACCTTCCTGCTAACCAACTGACCTACCTCCCTGCTAACCAACTAACGTACCTCCCTGCCAGCCTACTGACCCACGTCCCTGCCAGCCAACTGACCTACCCCCTGCCAATAAACTGACCTACCTTCCTGCCAGCCGACTGACCTACCTCGCTGCCAACAAACTGACCTACCTTCCTGCCAGCCGACTGACCTACCTCACTGCTCAGCGACTGACCTACCTCCCTGCTATCAGACTGACCTACCTCCCTGCCAGCCGACTGACCTACCTCGCTGCCAACAAACTGAACTACCTTCCTGCCAGCCGACTGACCTACCTCACTGCTCAGCGACTGACGTACCTCCCTGCTAACCGACTAATGTACCTCCCTGCTAACCGACTGATCTACCTCCCTGCTAACCGACTGACCTATCTCCCTGCTAACCGACTGACCTACCTCCCTGCTAACCGACTGACCTACCTCCCTGCTAACCGACTGACCTACCTCCCTGCTAACCGACTGACCTACCTCCCTGCTAACCGACTAACCTACCTCCCTGCTAACCGACTGACCTACCTCCCTGCTAACCGACTGACCTACCTCCCTGCTAACCGACTGACCTACCTCCCTGCTAACCGACTAACGTACCTCCCTGCTAACCGACTGACCTACCTCCCTGCTAACCGACTGACCTACCTCCCTGCTAACCGACTGACCTACCTCCCTGCTAACCGACTGACCTACCTCCCTGCTAACCGACTAACGTACCTCCCTGCTAACCGACTGACCTACCTCCCTGCTAACCGACTAACGTACCCCCCTGCTAACCGACTGACCTACCTCCCTGCTAACCGACTGATTTACCTTCCTGCTAACCGACTGACCTCTCTCCCTGCTAACCGACTAACGTACCTCCCTGCTAACCGAGTGATCTACCTCCCTGCTAACCGACTGGCCTATCTCCCTGCTAACCGACTGACCTACCTCCCTGCTAACCGACTGACCTACCTCCCTGCTAACCGACTGACCTACCTCCCTGCTAACCGACTGACCTACCTCCCTGCTAACCGACTGACCTACCTCCCTGCTAACCGACTGACCTACCTCCCTGCTAACCGACAAACGTACCTCCCAGCTAACCGACTGACCTACCTCCCAGCAAATCGACTGTCCCAAATCCCTGCTTACCGACTGACCTACCTCCCTGCTAACCGACTGACCTACCTCCCTGCTAACCGACTGACCTACCTCCCTGCTAACCGACTGACCTACCTCCCAGCTAACCGACCTACCCCCTGCTAACCGATTGACCTACCTCCTTACTAACCGACTGACCTTCCTCCCTGCTAACCGACTGACCTACCTCACTGCTAACCGACTGTCCCACCTCCCTGCTAACCGACTCACCTACCTCCCTGCTAACCGACTGACCTACCTCCCTGCTAACCGACTGACCTACCTCCCTGCTAACCGACTAACCTACCTCCCTGCTAACCGACTGACCTACCTCCCTGCTAACAGACTAACGTACCTCCCTGCTTCCCGACTGACCTACCTCCCTGCTAACCGACTGACCTACCTCCCTGCTAACCGACTGACCTGCCTCCCTGCTAACCGACTAACGTACCTTCCTGCTAACCGACTGACCTACCTCCATGCTAACCGACTAACGTACCTCCCAGCTAACCGACTGACCTACCTTCAAGCTAACCGACTGACCTACCTACCAGCTAACCGACTGACCTACCTCCCTGCTAACCGACTAACGCACCTCTCTGCTAACCGACTGACCTACCTCACTGCTCAGCGACTGACCTACCTCCCTGCTAACCGACTGACCTACCTCCCTGCTAACCGACTGACCTACCTCCCTGCTAACCGACTGACCTACCTCACTGCTAACCGACTAACGTTCCTCCCAGCTAACCGACTGACCTACCTCCGTGCTAAACGACTGACCTACCTCCCTGCTAACCGACTAACCTACCTCCCTGCTAACCGACTGACCTACCTCCCTGCTAACCGACTGAACTACCTCCCTGCTAACCGACTGATCTATCTCCCAGCTATCCGACTGATCTACCTGCTATCCGGCTAACCTGCTAACCGACTCTCCCTGCTAACCGACTGACCTACCTCCCTGCTAACCGACTGACCTACCTCCCTGCTAACCGACTGACCTACCTCCCTGCTAACCGACTAACGTACCTCCCTGCTAACCGACTGACCTACCTCCCTGCTAACCGACTGATCTACCTTCCTGCTAACCGACTGACCTCTCTCCCTGCTAACCGACTAACGTACCTCCCTGCTAACCGACTGATCTACCTCCCTGCTAACCGACTGACCTACCTCCCTGCTAACCGACTGACCTACCTCCCTGCTAACCGACTGACCTACCTCCCTGCTAACCGACTGACCTACCTCCCTGCTAACCGACTGACCTACCTCCCTGCTAACCGACTGACCTACCTCCCTGCTAACCGACTGACCTACCTCCCTGCTAACCGACTGACCTACCTCCCTGCTAACCGACTAACGTACCTCCCTGCTAACCGACTGATCTACCTCCCTGCTAACCGACTGACCTATCTCCCTGCTAACCGACTGACCTACCTCCCTGCTAACCGACTGACCTACCTCCCTGCTAACCGACTGACCTACCTCCCTGCTAACCGACTGACCTACCTCCCTGCTAACCGACTGACCTACCTCCCTGCTAACCGACTGACCTACCTCCCTGCTAACCGACTGACCTACCTCCCTGCTAACCGACTGACCTACCTCCCTGCTAACCGACTGACCTACCTCCCTGCTAACCTACCTCCCTGACTGACCTACCTCCCTGCTAACCGACTGACCTACCTCCCTGCTAACCGACTGACCTACCTCCCTGCTAACCGACTGACCTACCTCCCTGCTAACCGACTGACCTACCTCCCTGCTAACCGACTAACGTACCTCCCTGCTAACCGACTGACCTACCTCCCTGCTAACCGACTGATCTACCTCCCTGCTAACCGGCTGACCTCCCTTTCTGCTAACCGACTGACCTACCTCCCTGCAAACCGACTGACCTACCTACCTGCTAACCGACTGACCTTCCTCCCTGCTAACAGACTGACCTACCTCCATGCTAACCGACTAACGTACCTCCATGCTAACCGACTGACCTACCTCCATGCTAACCGACTGACCTACCTCCATGCTAACCGACTGCCCTACCTCTATGCTAACCGACTGATCTACCTCCCAGCTAACTGACTAACGTACCTCTTTGCTAACCGACTGACCTACCTCCCTGCTAACCGACTAACGTTCCTCCCTTCTAACCGATTGACCTACCTCCCTGCTAACAGACTGACCTATCTTCCTGCTAACCAACTGACCTACCTCCCTGCTAACCAACTAACGTACCTCCCTGCCAGCCTACTGACCCACGTCCCTGCCAGCCAACTGACCTACCTCCCTGCCAACAAACTGACCTACCTCCCTGCCAGCCGACTGACCTACCCCCTGCCAATAAACTGACCTACCTTCCTGCCAGCCGACTGACCTACCTCGCTGCCAACAAACTGAACTACCTTCCTGCCAGCCGACTGACCTACCTCACTGCTCAGCGACTGACCTACCTCCCTGCTATCAGACTGACCTTCCCCCTGCCAATAAACTGACCTACCTTCCTACCAGCCGACTGAGCTACCTCACTGCTCAGCGACTGTCCTACCTCCCTGCTAACCGACTAACCTACCTCCCTGCTAACCGACTGACCTACCTCCCTGCTAACCGACTGACCTACCTCACTGCTAACCGACTAACATTCCTCCCAGCTAACCGACTGACCTACCTCCGTGCTAAACGACTGACCTACCTCCCTGCTAACCGACTGACCTACCTCCCTGCTAACCGACTAACCTACCTCCCTGCTAACCGACTGACCTACCTCCCTGCTAACCGACTGACCTACCTCCCTGCTAACCGACTGACCTACCTCCCTGCTAACCGACTAACGTACCTCCCTGCTAACCGACTGACCTACCTCCCTGCTAACCGACTGACCTACCTCCCTGCTAACCGACTGACCTACCTCCCTGCTAACCGACTGATCTATCTCCCTGCTATCCGACTAACGTACCTCCCTGCTAACCGACTGATGTACCTCCCTGCTAACCGACTAACGTACCTCCCTGCTAACTGACTGACCTACCTCCCTGCTAACCGACTGATTTACCTTCCTGCTAACCGACTGACCTCTCTCCCTGCTAACCGACTAACGTACCTCCCTGCTAACCGACTGATCTACCTTCCTGCTAACCGACTGACCTCTCTCCCTGCTACCCGACTAACGTACCTCCCTGCTAACCGACTGATCTACCTCCCTGCTAACCGACTGACCTATCTCCCTGCTAACCGACTGACCTACCTCCCTGCTAACAGACTGACCTACCTCCCTGCTAACCGACTGACCTACCTCCCTGCTAACCGACTGACCTACCTCCCTGCTAACCGACTGACCTACCTCCCTGCTAACCGACTGACCTCTCTCCCTGCTAACCGACTAACGTACCTCCCTGCTAACCGACTGATCTACCTCCCTGCTAACCGACTGACCTACCTCCCTGCTAACCGACTGACCTACCTCCCTGCTAACCGACTGACCTACCTCCCTGCTAACCGACTGACCTACCTCCCTGCTAACCGACTGACCTACCTCCATGCTAACCGACTAACGTACCTCCCTGCTAACCGACTGACCTACCTCCCTGCTAACCGACTGACCTACCTCCCTGCTAACCGACTGACCTACCTCCCTGCTAACCGACTAACGTACATCCCTGCTAACCGACTCACCTACCTCCCTGACCTACCTCCCTGCTAACCAACTAACGTACCTCCCTGCCAGCCTACTGACCCACGTCCCTGCCAGCCAACTGACCTACCTCCCTGCCAACAAACTGACCTACCTCCCTGCCAGCCGACTGACCTACCCGCTGCCAATAAGCTGACCTACCTTCCTGCCAGCCGACTGACCTACCTCGCTGCCAACAAACTGACCTACCTCCCTGCCAGCCGACTCACCTACTCCCTGCCAATAAACTGACCTACCTCCCTGTCAGCCGACTGACCTACCTCCCTGCCAACAAACTTACCTACCTCCCTGCCAGCCGGCTGACCTACCCCCTGCCAATAAACTGACCTACCTCCCTGCCAGCCGACCGATCTACCCCCTTCCAACAAACTGACCTACCTCCCTGCCAGCAGATTGACCTAACCTCCCTGCCATCTGACCTAACCTACCTCCCTGCCAGCCGACTGACCTACCCCCTGCCAACAAACTGACCTACCTCCCTGCCAGCCGACCGATCTACCCCCTTCCAACAAACTGACCTACTTCCCTGCCAGCCGACTGACCTACCCCCTGCCAATAAACTGACCCACCTCCCTGCCAGCCGACTGACCTACTCACTGCCAGCCGACTAACCTACCTCTCTGCCAGCCGACTGACCTACCCCCTACTCACAAACTGACCTACCTCCCTGCCAGCCGACTGACCTACCCCTTGCCAACAAACTGAACTACCTTCCTGCCAGCCGGCTAACCTACCTCCATGCCAGCCGGCTGACCTACCCCCTGCGAACAAACTGAGCTACCTCCCTGCCGGCCGACTGACCTACCCCCTGCCAACAAACTGAGTACTTCCCTGCCAGCCGACTAACCTACCTCCCTGCCAGCCGACTGACCTACCCCCTACCAACAAACTGACCTACCTCCCTGCCAGCCGATTGTCCTACCCCCTGCCCACAAACTGACGTACCTCCCTGCCAGCCGATTGACCTACCCAGTGAAGCAGGGTGCAGTGAGGCAGGGTGCAGTGAGGCATGGTGCAGTGAAGCAGGGTGCAGTGAGGCAGGGTGCAGTGAGTCAGGGTGCAGTGAAGCAGGGTGCAGTGAAGCAGGGTGCAGTGAGGCAGAGTGAAGTGAGGCAGGGTGCAGTGAGGCAGGGTGCAGTGAGGCAGGGTGCAGTGAAGTAGGGTGCAGTGAGGCAGGGTGCAGTGAGGAAGGGTGCAGGGAGGAAGGGTGCAGTGAGGAAGGGTGCAGTGAGGCAGGGTGCAGTGAAGTAGGGTGCAGTGAGGCAGGGTGCAGTGACGCAGGTGCAGGGAGTGAGGAGGGCAGGGTGCAGTGAGGCTGGTGCAGGGGGTGAGGAGGGCAGGGTGCATTGAGGCAGGTGCAGGGAGTGAGGAAAGCAGGGTGCAGTGACGCAGGTGCAGGGAGTGAGGAAGGCAGGGTGCAGTGAGGCAGGTGCAGGGAGTGAGGAAGGCAGGGTGCAGTGAGGCAGATGCAGGGAGTCAGAAAGCCTGGGTGCAGTGAGATAGTAAGGGAGATGCAGGGAGAAAGACAGGGCGCAGGAAAGAAGGCAGGATGTATAAAGAACGAAAAACAGGACGTAGTGAGGAACTAAGGCAGGTGCAGCCAGAACCCAAAAAAAATCGGAAACGCCGGGAGTGGAATGGAAAGACCGAAAAAGGGTAAAGGGAAAGGAGTCATTGTAGATTAAGTGTGTTGATGGTCGGAAGAAACTGGGGATCTGAGAGGAGAAAGGATAGTAGTGTGTTAGAAGGTAGGACGGCAGGATGTAAGAACGCAAAGAGTCAGGATGCATAGAAGGTTGAAAGCAGGGTTCTGGGGAAGGAATGCAGGGTGAAGGGAGGGAGAAAATCAGAGTGAAGAATGAGAGAAAAACAGGATGCAAAACGGAAGGAGTACAAGCAGGGGTGGAGGGCAGGGTACAAGCAAGGTTGGAAGGCAGGGTACAAGCAGGGGTGGAAGGCAGGGTACAAGCACGGGTGGAAGGTAGGGTACAAATAGTGTGGATGGCAGGGCTCACAGAGATTAAATAAAAAAAACAGCGAGAGCTGTATGCAGACTCTGTAGCTGAGTCGTCCTGGGAGAACAGAAGTAAACTAAAAAAAATTCTGATCAATACTAATAGTATTACATCAGATCACACGGCTAATGAATATTAAGTTACAATGAATTTAAAAATATACAAGCTTGGAGAAAAAACGTTTTCTGATAAACTCTACGCGGCTTAAGTGATATCTGGCAACTCTGACGTAGTAAACAGAGGAGTGAAGTTTTTATGAATGAATTAGCGCAGCTTGTATCGACGATGCCGAATGGCTGACACAAACAATTGCCGGTACTTTCCAAAACTATTTACTAGTAGATTTATGTTCTCATTTATTAGGTGGTTTAGACATAGGTGGCTCAGGCCATGACCAGGTCAAACGTGCATTTTGTAACAGAGACATAAAGGTCAGAGAGTGTCTTTCTGGAGCTGGTGTTGGTGACATAGTCAGCAGGTTGGATAATATTATGGCAGGTAATGGGAACAAGCCCATTATCTGTCTTAGTGCTGGGGTTAGTGACATTGGGAAGGGCATGAGAGAGGAGCTGCTGGATAAGTACAGGTCAGCCAAAGAAGTAGTTAGGTCTAAGGGAGGGATCCCAGTCATATGTAGCATCTTGCCTAGAAAGGGAGTAGGCAATGAATGAATGTCTAGGGCAATTGGTATATATGCTGGCTAGACAGGTACTGCAAGGAACTTGCAGTCCTATTCATTGATAACTGGGACCTTTTCTTTGGCAAACGTGATATGTATGCAAGGGATGGGGTTCATCTCTCTGGGGATGGAGTGGTTGCATTAGCCAATTCAACTGAGAGGGTAATTGATGACTTGTCTAGGAATTTAAACTGATAGATTATAGAGGTATGGGTGTTTGTGGGGAAAAATCAGGCTGCAGCATTAAGGTTAAAAACAGCAGTTATTACGGGATACCTCAGGGATATGTTTAAAAGACAATATTCAAAATAAAGTTGCTAGTAATGGCAAACCAATTGATCAACAAACAAAGAGAGATAATAGAGGGCAACGAGTGACTAGCTCACTTAAGGTTTACTATAAAAATAGTAGGAGTCTAAGAAATAAGATAGATGAGCTAAGATTACTTGTAAGTGTAGGTAATATAGATATTATTGGTATAACAGAGACCTGGTTCAACCTGAAAGAAATAGAGAAATGCCTTCTGAATGCAACATACAGGGTTATAAACTATTCCACACTGATAGGGTCAACAGGAAGGGTGGTGGGGTGGCGATGTATGTAGGAGAAAAATTAAATTGTTGTCTTAGACATGATATAAGATTAGAAACATCAAACACAGAATCTGTTTGGCTAAAGATTCTCGAGGGGCATGACAAATTAATTTTGGGTGTGATTTATAGGCCCCCAAACCTTGATATGGAGTGCAGTAAGCTGTTATGGGACGAAATTCATAAGGCATCTAGATATGAAAATGTTGTGATAATGGGAGATTTTAACTTTAGACAAATTGATTGGAACAATATGACAGGAAATCTTGAGTCTAGTGACTTTCTTGATACGGTTCAGGATTGCTTTTTAGAACAGGTTGTGACAGAACCAACTAGAGGAAACAATCTTCTTGTCTTGGTTCTTGCCAACAAAGATTCACTAATTAATAATCTTGAGGTTAATGATGAGCTTCGGAAAAGTGACCACAAATCACTTAGTTTCAATATATTACGGAATTGCCCAAATAACTGCAATCAAATCTCTGTCCCAGATTTTCGCTTGGCCGACTTCATGGGACTGAAAAATTACCTGGGTGGGCTAAATTGGGATGTCCTGACTATGGGTCAGGTAGGTGATCTTGGTTGCCAATATGACGTTTTTCAGAGCATAGTTCTAGCTGCCCAGACAACTTTTGTTCCGGGTAGGGAAATTAGATCTAACAAAAATGATCCCAAATGGATGAACAATAGATTAAAACATCTCATTGGTCAAAAGAGAGGCATATATAGGCGTATCAAAAGAGGGGATGGGCAGTTAAGAAATCAATATATTCAGTTAAAGAGATAAATAAAGAAAGGAATAAGAAAAGCAAAAAGGGATTATGAGGCTAAGGTCGCAAGGGATTCAAAGACTAACCCAAAAGGGTTCTTTCAGGTATACAAAAGTAAGATTAGGGACAAGATTGGCCCACTTAAGAGTAACTCTGGTCAGATCACTGACAGTGATAAGGATATGTGTGAAATTCTAAATACCTACTTTCTCTCAGTTTTCACCCAGGAAATTACTAGCGATATTCCTGAAATAATAGATTATGTAGAACAGGATGATAATAAACTATATACGATTGCAGTAACTAGTGACATAAGTCCTCAGACAAATAGAGAAACTAAAACCTAACAAACCCCCAGGCCCTGATGAACTGTTTGCAAGGGTATTAAAGGAATGTAAAGAGGAACTTAGCATACCTTTGGCTAATCTTTTTAACATATCACTACAAACTGGCATAGTGCCTGATAGTGGAAAATGTCAAATGTAATACCTATTTACAAGGCAGGTGACAGGTCCTTGGCTTCGAACTATAGACCAATAAGCCTTACCTCCATAGTGGGAAAATTTATGGAAATAATAATTGCCGAAGCAATTCGTAGCCATCTTGACAGGCACAGATTGATTAATGAATCTCAACACGGTTTTACAAATGGGCGTTCCTGTCTTACGAATTTACTAACTTTTTTCACTAAGGTGTTTGAGGAGGTAGATCATGGTAATGAATATGATATTGTGTATATGGACTTCAGTAAGGCTTTCGATAGAGTTCCACACCAGAGGCTATTGAGGAAACTTAAGGCACATGGAATAGGAGAATTTTTTTCCTAGGTAGAGGCATGGCTGATATATAGACAGCAGAGAGTTTGCATAAATGGGGAGAAATCAGAATGGGGGCACGTCACAAGCGGTGTACCTCAGGGGTCAGTGTTGGGCCCGTTGTTGTTCACAATTTATATAAAAGACATAGATGAGGGAATAAATAGCGACATAAGGAAATTTGCTGATGACACAACAATAGGCCGTCCAATTCATTCTAATGAGGGCCCTAGAGCACTCCAGGATGATTTGAATAGACTGATGCAATGGTCGGAGAAGTGGCAGATGCAGTTTAATATTGACAAATGCAAAGTTCTAAATGTTGGACAGTTAAATAACCATGTAAATCTTAATACTACTGATTGCGAAAAGGATTTAGGAGCTCTGGTTAGCAGTAATCTAAAACCAAGACAACAGTGCATTAGTGTTCGCAATAAAGCTAACAGAATTCTTGGCTTCATATCTAGAAGTATAAATAATAGAAGTCCTCAGGTTGTTCTTCAACTCTATATATCCTTGGTTAGGCCTCATTTAGACTATGCTGCTCAGTTCTGGTCACCGTATTACAGAATGGATATAAATGCTCTGGAAAACGTACAGAGGAGGATGACAAAGATGATCCCATGTATCAGAAATCTTCCCTATGAGGATAGACTGAAGGCCCTGAATCTGCACTCTCTCGAAAGGCGTAGAATTAGGGGGGATATGATCGAGGTGTATAAATGGAAAACAGGAATAAATAAAGGGGATGTAAATAGTGTGCTGAAAATTTCCTTCAGTTTTACCAGGAGACCCAGCAGGTGCAGGTGACCCAGCAGGTGCAGGTGAGCCTCGGTCTTGGATTAATGAAGCTTCTGCAGCACCTACTTCACCTGGTGTGTTACTCTCATTACCCAGTGTTCCAGGTCACCTAATTAGCTAAAGCGGCTACCGTTATGAATTGCTTTTATGCACAGGCCCATATATTTTTAAGAATTTTTAACCAGTAGGTAACTTTTATGCGCGCCGGGAGAATGTCCATTGAGAAAGTAACTGTTAGTTTGTCTCTGAGACTTGGGACGAAATTTCCTCTACAACTGTTTTCTTGAAAGAAAGGGGATGGTGCCTAGATGCCGAGGAAGAGGTGTTGATCCAAGAATTTGGAGCTACCTTCCTTTTCTTTAGATTAACTCTGATATCATTGCAGGATTGCTGGTTTCTTTTTGTCTCATAAACACGCTAGATAACAGGGATATCTTGCTACTCCTACTTACACTTTGGTCACACTTCACAGACACGCACATGCATATATATATACATACATCTAGGTTTTTCTCCTTTTTCTAAATAGCTCTTGTTCTTCTTTATTTCTTCTATTGTCCATGGGGAAGTGGAAAAAATCTTTCCTCCGTAGGCCATGCGTGTCGTATGAGGCGACTAAAATGCCGGGAGAAATGGGCTAGTAACCCCTTCTCCTGTAGACATTTACTAAACAAGAGAAGAAGAAAAACCTTATAAAACTGAGATGCTTGAATGTGCGTGGATGTAGTGCGGATGACAAGAAACAGATGATTGCTGATGTTATGAATGAAAAGAAGTTGGATGTCCTGGCCCTAAGCGAAACAAAGCTGAAGGGGGCAGGGGAGTTTCGGTGGGGGGAAATAAATGGGATTAAATCTGGAGTATCTGATAGAGTTAGAGCAAAGGAAGGGGTAGCAGTAATGTTGAAGGATCAGTTATGGAAGGAGAAAAGAGAATATGAATTTGTAAATTCAAGAATTATGTGGATTAAAGTAAAGGTTGGATGCGAGAAGTGGGTCATAATAAGCGTGTATGCACCTGGAGAAGAGAGGAATGCAGAGGAGAGAGAGAGATTTTGGGAGATGTTAAGTGAATGTGCAGATTGACAACTGCACACACAAATCATTCCTTACGAAAGCAAAAGACTTGGAAGGTGATACAACATACCCCGATGAAAAGTAGGGGCGTCATTAATACACTAAGGTAAAATACAATAAGTATCCGTGACCCAAGATTGTTCAACAGCCTCCCACCAGCCATAAGGGGAATTACCAGTAGACCCCTGGTAAAGTCAGTACCACATCAGCCGGGCTGTGGTTCTTACGTTGGACTACGTGCGGCCAGCAGTAACAGCCTCGCTGATTAGGCCCTGATCCACCGAGAGGTCTGGTCGTGGACCGGGCCGCGGGGGACGTTGATCCCCAGAATGCCTTCCAGGTAAACTCCAGGTAGATAGACCTCTCATTAGTACAATATACACACTACGCTATATTCCTGCTTCCCCTCACTAAACGTTAATCTTTTACACAAACGGTTAATTAAATCCAGTGATATTTCCAGGTGTGTAATACATTTTCTTTATTTGTATATTAATTTTTCTAATATAACAATTAAATTTTACTTAATTAGTTGATTACTGTATGATACATTAAAGATACACATCAATAATATTATATAAACACTATTATCCCTTCAAATTACAGGAAAATTATAAAAAAATTCCACACTATTTATTTAATAGAATTGGGAAATTGGGACTTTTGCCACCCAGTGGCAGTGTAGATCTTATTTTCAGGAAACCATTCCAGTGGTAACAATGTGAAGCCGACCAGACGAAACATTCTCCAGTTACGACACGATTGTTAATGATTCCAAGATTTTTTTAATTTACTAAATAAAAAAAAAAAAAAATAGCTTGCTTAATAGGTGCTAGCATGACTCTTAAGATGCATCATCCTTGAAATTTTGAAGCCATTCAGAAGAGGTAAATTGAAATATATTTAACGTGATTTAAAATTCCGTCTGTCGTCGTCATGATTTTTAGATACGTTTTTGAACGTTTGAATCTCGGCCACTGACTCTTCATTTTTTGTTTTCTGAGCCAAATCAGAAAGTTGGGCGTCTAAACAAGCCTATTAATCCTATAATTTAATCCTCTTTTCCGTACACAGGTGTTAAAAATTTGAAGCCAAATGGGTGAGGCGTTCTCGACTTAAGCGCAAAACGAATTTAAATAGCAAGAGGAAGGAAAAAAAAGTAAATTCAGGCAACATCTTAAAGGGACTCAACTCCTAAAATAATACCTAAAATAATACCTAAAATTCTCAAACTTAATTTGAGGAATATCAACATCAACTGATTTTCGGAAAGTTAATCTGTTTTTATGAAGACAGTAAATGTTCCTCTTGAAGAGGAAGGTGAACTTAAACATTTATTGGCTAGGTTTGCCCAAGATGGAAGGATTATCATGTTTTTTATTTACCACTTTAGTGGATTTCCTTCTTTAGGCAATAACACCAGTACCATATATGTGTTTTCTTCTGTTTTTGTTTGTGACACTTCGAATACCAGCGTGATTTGTAAAAGGATTCTGAAGCAAATGTTTGTGACGTGCTGTGTTTATTAATATTCATTCATTAAGATTCATTGATAACGTTTTCTTGTCTTCATACGTATCAGTGATAAAGAATCAGCAACAGAGATGCATTTACCTCAATCCCATTTGGTATATCACACAAATATCCGAAACAGAACTGGACTTAATGCTGATTACTGCAGAACTACGCTCGTCATTCTTCCAGATTTTAACATCTCTTTTCGGACAATCACTCTTTCCTTTCAGTAAGGTACTCTTTGATCCACAAAAGTACATTCCCTATTATTCCTGTTCGCACCTCAAGTTTTTGACCCAGTCTCTTGTGAGGTGCAGTATCTGTGGCATGCTAAGAATATGCTATATTTTATTCTGCTGGTGTCACACACCTACATAGCTATGCGCTCCCGACCAACAAACCAGATGCGGGGCTTCCCTTGTTATGCTAACATCTTGATTCAATCCAGCCAATCATAAGCCAACCAGTTGAAGTTGTGAAACTATGTAGGAGTCTCGTGAAGGAACACTGGCAGACTTACCCACATTCCTCACTGTGTTTCTTATTTCCAAACTTGCATTGTACATTGTGTATATACATTGTACTTATGCTTGCATGCTGTTTTGGTGAAGGAAAATATATAAGTAATTTATCACTGCCTTAGTTTTCTTGCTACGAGCGTGCAGACTTCGAGACTACGCATGTGTTGATCTTCTCACAGTTCAAGAATATGCAAGATACCCATCTCCCTCCCTCTCTGTCTGTCTGTCTGTCTGTCTGTCTGTCTGTCTGTCTCTCTCTCTCTCTCTCTCTCTCTCTCTCTCTCTCTCTCTCTCTCTCTCTCTCTCTCTCTCTCTCTCTCTCTCTCTCTCTCTCTCGCTCTCTCTCTCTCTCTCTCTCTCTCCTATCTCCTTCCTCCCCTTCTGGACCCGCTAGCAAAAGGGTAAAGGTCTGCAATGCTGAGGCTGGCGGATCACAGCACCGTCCTCGCAAGACAATAAAAAAGTTTCGGAAATTTTCATGGTCTCAGATTTCACTTAAGAGTGAAATTGGCGATGGAGCTTTCGCTAAGACACACAGAGCATAGGTGACAATGGATGAAGGCTCCATCGTCATTGCTGCTGTGAAAGTCTTTGAAACCCAGCAGTACGACATGACGGAATGTCGCCTCCTGAAGGCTGCTGCAGGAGCCCCAAATTTTTAGGGGGATTTCCAAAGGACTTCCTTCAGCTATCATCATGGAACTCTGCCCAGGACAAACTATCCATTTAATAACTCTCCTCTCCTATTTTTAACTGACAAGTCCATTTGTTCTCTAGGCTTCATTAACTTGTTAATCTCACTCCAAAACTTTTTCTTATTTTCAACAAAATTTGTTGATAACATCTCACCCTCCATACCCCCGGCCGGGATTGAACCCGCGGGTTCAATCCCGGCCGGGGGTATGGTTTATTTGCAATCGTGTCATTACGATTTCTTGAGTCATCTCACCCTCTCTCTCATTTGTTCTCTTTTTACATTGCTTCACCACTCTCTTAACCTCTCTCTTTTTCTCCATTTACTCTTCCCTCCTTGCATCACTTCTACTTTGTAAAAACTTCTCATATGCTAACTTTTTCTCCCTTACTACTCTCTTTACATCATTCCACCAATCGCTCCTCTTCCCTCCCTCACCCACCTTCCTGTAACCACAAACTTCTGCTGAACACTCCAACACTACATTTTTAAACCTACCCCATACCTCTTCGACCCCACTGCCTATGCTCTCATTAGCCCATCTATCCTCCAATAGCTGTTTATATCTTACCCTAACTGCCTCCTCTTTTAGTTCATAAACCTTCACCTCTCTCTTCCCTGATGCTTCTATTCTCCTTGTATCCCATCTTCCTTTTACTCTCAGTGTAGCTACAACTAAAAAGTGATCTGATATATCTGTGGCCCCTCTATAAACATGTACATCCTGAAGTCTACTCAACAGTCTTTTATCTACCAATACATAATCCAACAAACTACTGTCATTTCGCCCTACATCGTATCTTGTATACTTATTTATCCTCTTTTTCTTAAAATATGTATTACCTATAACTAAACCCCTTTCTATACAAAGTTCAATCAAAGGGCTCCCATTATCATTTACACCTGGCACCCAAAACTTACCTACCACACCCGCTCTAAAAGTTTCTCCTACTTTAGCATTCAGGTCCCCTACCACAATTACTCTCTCACTTGGTTCAAAGGCTCCTATACATTCACTTAACATCTCCCAAAATCCCTCTCTCTCCTCTACATTCCTCTCTTCTCCAGGTGCATACACGCTTATTATGACCCACTTTTCGTATCCAACCTTTACTTTAATCCACATAATTCTTGAATTTACAAATTCATATTCTCTTTTCTCCTTCCATAACTGATCCTTCAACATTACTGCTACCCCTTCCTTTGCCCTAACTCTCTCAGATACTCCAGATTTAATCCCATTTATTTCCCCCCACCGATACTCCCCTACCCCCTTCAGCTTTGTTTCGCTTAGGGCCAGGACATCCAACTTCTTTTCATTCATAACATCAGCAATCATCTGTTTCTTGTCATCCGCACTACATCCACGCATATTCAAGCATCTCAGTTTTATCAAGTTTTTCTTCTTCTCTTTTTTAGTAAATGTCTACAGGAGAAGGGGTTACTAGCCCATTGCTCCCGGCATTTTAGTCGCCTCATACGACACGCATGGCTTACGGAGGAAAGATTCTTTTCCACTTCCCCATGGACAATAGAAGAAATAAAGAAGAACAAGAGCTATTTAGAAAAAGGAGAAAAACCTAGATGTATGTATATATATATATGCATGTGCGTGTCTGTGAAGTGTGACCAAAGTGTAAGTAGGAGTAGCAAGATATCCCTGTTATCTAGCGTGTTTATGAGACAGAAAAAGAAACCAGCAATCCTACCATCATGCAAAACAGTTACAGGTTTCTGTTTCACAGTCATCTGGCAGGATGGTAGTACCACCCTGGGTGGTTGCTGTCTACCAACCTACTACCACAGGACGGTAGTACCACCCTGGGTGGTTGCTGTCTACCAACCTACTACCACAGGATGGTAGTACCATCCTGGGTGGTTGCTGTCTACCAACCTACTACCACAGGACGGTAGTACCACCCTGGGTGGTTGCTGTCTACCAACCTACTACCACAGGACGGTAGTACCACCCTGGGTGGTTGCTGTCTACCAACCTACTACCACAGGACGGTAGTACCACCCTGGGTGGTTGCTGTCTACCAACCTA
>NC_091304.1:36108304-36140051 GCF_038502225.1 Cherax quadricarinatus | reverse complement strand
AGTACAGTAACACAGGAGAACAGTACAGTAACACAGGAGAACAGGACAGTAACACAGAACACCAGTACAGTAACACAGGAGAACAGTACAGTAACACAGGAGAACAGTAACAGTAACACAGTACAGTAGAGAACAGGACAGTAACAGAACAGTAGCACAGAATAACAGTAACACTGAAGAACAGTACAGTAACACAGAAGAACAGTACAGTAACACTGAAGAACAATACAGTAACACAGAAGAACAGTACAGTAACACAGGAGAACAGGGCAGTAACACAGAA
The DNA here is from genome assembly GCF_038502225.1 of Cherax quadricarinatus. Lineage (NCBI taxonomy): Eukaryota > Metazoa > Arthropoda > Malacostraca > Decapoda > Parastacidae > Cherax > Cherax quadricarinatus. The sequence continues at coordinate 36,139,768 of NC_091304.1, read as the reverse complement.
CACCAGTACAGTAACACAGAACACCAGTACAGTAACACAGAACACCAGTACAGTAACACAGAACACCAGTACAGTAACACAGAACACCAGTACAGTAACACAGGAGAACAGTACAGTAACACAGAACACCAGTACAGTAACACAGGAGAACAGTACAGTAACACAGGAGAACAGGACAGTAACACAGAACACCAGTACAGTAACACATGAACTGCTGAGTAACACAAGAAAAATACAATAACATAGAAAAATACATGTAGAATAATCAGGTTTGGAAGGTTTACAAGTAACAACAACATTGTTCTGTCACAGACGATGAAATCACAGCCTGAGTCTACCATTTTTGCATCACAGATGTTTTATGTTGACCATTGACAAAGTGTCCTGACATAACCAGGTTACAATGTTTACTACCAGTATTCTTAGTTCTCTGAGTATCTGAGACTTCTACTATATCATAGGTCATGTACTGTAGCAGATAGATTATAATAATCTGTCAAAGATAATGACGGAGGCGTCCAGTGAAGCTGGTTAGAAGTGACTCTTGTAAATTAATAACAGATGGTCTGTGTAAGACTATCAGCAACAACAGTTGCACCTGTTCTATCATAGACCAAGACAATGTCACTGTAGTATAGTGAATGCGTTCTATAAGACCAAGACAATGTCACTGTAGTATAGTGAACGTGTTCTATCATAAGACCAAGACAATGTCACTGTAGTATAGTGAATGCGTTCTATAAGTGTCAAGTATAGTGAACGTGTTCTATCATAAGACCAAGACAATGTCACTGTAGTATAGTGAACGTGTTCTATCATAAGACCAAGACAATGTCACTGTAGTATAGTGAACGTGTTCTATCATAAGACCAAGACAATATCACTGTAGCATAGTGAACGTGTTCTATCATAAGACCAAGACAAGACAATGTCACTGTAGTACGTGTTCTATCATAAGACCAAGACAATGTCACTGTAGTACAGTGAACGTGTTCTATCATAAGACCAAGACAACGTCACTGTAGTATAGTGAACGTGTTCTATCATAAGACCAAGACAATGTCACTGTAGAATAGTGAACGTGCTCTATCATAAGACCAAGACAACGTCACTGTAGTATAATGAACGTGTTCTATCATAAGACCAAGACAACGTCACTGTAGTATAGTGAACGTGCTCTATCATAAGACCAAGACAATGTCACTGTAGTATAGTGAACAGGCTGTAGTATAGAAAGAACAGGATGGAGGTGGAAGGTCTCTGGGAGATTACAGGATGGATGTGAGAGGTCACTGGGAGATTACAGGATGGAGGTGGGAGGTCTCTGGGAGATTACAGGATGGATGTGGGAGGTCTCTGTTATAGTACAGGATCGGAGGGTGAGTGCTTAAGAAGAGTACTGGATGAGCATTGGAGAACAATAGTAGTAGTAGTAGTAGTAGTAGTAGTAGTAGTAGTAGTAGTAGTAGTAGTGGCGGCTGTAACTTGTATGATAGGGCAGTATCTGACAAGATGAACATCAAAATGGTATACAATACCGACAGGTTGGTAGGGCAGTGTCTGACAAGATGAACATCAAAATGGTATACAATACCGACAGGTTGGTAGGGCAGTGTCTGACAAGATGAACATCAAAATGGTATACAATACCGACAGGTTGGTAGGGCAGTGTCTGACAAGATGAACATCAAAATGGTATACAATACCGACAGGTTGGTAGGGCAGTGTCTGACAAGATGAACATCAAAATGGTATACAATACCGACAGGTTGGTAGGGCAGTGTCTGACAAGATGAACATCAAAATGGTATACAATACCGACAGGTTGGTAGGGCAGTGTCTGACAAGATGAACATCAAAATGGTATACAATACCGACAGGTTGGTAGGGCAGTGTCTGACAAGATGAACATCAAAATGGTATACAATACCGACAGGTTGGTAGGACAGTGTCTGACAAGATGAACATCAAAATGGTATACAATACCGATGTCGGTATTGTATACCATTTTGATGTTCATCTTGTATGATGATGGTGATCGTTTTTTGAGAATAACTTTTGCTAATACTCTAGAAATGACAAAACTGCCTTTATTTTGTTAAACAGTGTTTGAAAATGCGATTAAGGATGATTCAAGGCGTTGTGTGCATAAGATTTTTCATTTTATACTGTTACCTATATACAGTATATATGTATTGGTGTATTATTTGTTACGGCTCGACTAAGTTGGTGGAGAGCAAAACGTTGCAGTAATAAAATGTTACATTAGTTGCACTTGTGGTCTTGTACCAAACATATTGTCGGTTTATATTGTCGGTAATTTTGTTGCATGAAGGCAAAAGAAAACCTTAAGTGTAATTCACCTTTCTCATCCTTGAACTTCAGTATTTCATTTAAAAATCAAGGAAAATGGGCCTTAAATTGTTACATAAAAAGGGACTTAGAGGTTGATGATCTGAGACAACTTTATGAAAAAGTCTAATATATACCACTTTAACTGGCGGGCACAGCGGGCAGCGGCAGAGGCTTCCAAGCTCCGTACTTTCTACCAATGTTCCTATGATGACCTAGTTGCAGGCAAAACTGCACTAACCAACGTAGCACCCAAAATGACCCAAGATTACCAACAGTGAAACCTACAAATCGAGTACGAGGACGATCAAAGGAAGACTGCCCTGCAAACCCAAAGCAACACCCCGCTGCCTGACGAAAACGTACCCCAAGCTTTGTCTGAATATAACTTATTAATCACAACAACTTCTACTCCTGTATTACTATGAAGCGTAAGCTCAGAGGAAACAGTACCAGGACCAGCAAGAAAACACCGAAAAATCGACTATTCAACTTGTCTACCCAGGACGCCGACTCCCCTTCCACCCCTCTCAACACCGCCCAGGGCGACTCAACAACAATAACACCAAACATGGCTGCCTCCCCCTCAGCCTCTTTCTTCTCCGGATTCAGCCTACCACGTAGTCTCACAGGTATGACCAACGATCGAGACACCCTTAAGTCGTACATATCCACCTTAATTACAGAAAATATGAATCTTCGTGAAACGCTAACTAAAGACACCAGGATGACACACCTCGAGAACAAAATCCTCAGTCTTGAACAAAATTTATCACTATCTGGAATGACTAACATTGGCAAGACCCTCCAGTCATAGATAGCCACACAGAACAAATAACATCTCTTAATACAAAGGTTGAAAAAGCAGTAAAAGAGTGGAAGAACAACTTGGATAACCAGTTCAGAGACTACTTTTCGCTCCAAGAGGATAAAACTTAGCAAGAAAATTATCAGAAGCAGTAATAGCAGTCCTCATTTTCCCAGTGATATGACCCAAGCAAACAGTAAAGAAATTACTCTCCAGATCATACAGGGCCAAACAAGTGTTATTGTACCAGTGACAGAAATAAAGAAAGCCAGGTTACTAGGAACCCATGGAAGAAAACGTGCTATGCTTAGATTCCACACACATGACAGGAAAAAAGACCTAATTAGCGCATCTGTTAAAGCAAGAAAAGAGAGATACATAAACGAGTGTCTAACCAAAAAAGGCAGAACCTCCTGTACAGAGTCAGAAAACATAAACGGGAGAATACTGACAAAATCCACCAATGCTTCACAAGGGCCGGGAAAACTCTAGTGAAGAAAAATGTAGACCAACTGTATACTATCACAAGTGAGAATGTAGACCAACTGCATACTATCACAAGTGAGAATGTAGACCAAGTGCATACTATCACAAGTGAGAATGAACTATCACGATTCCTTCGGGATACTAATCTTACAGAGACTGATTAAACAATGTGTAATGTATGTTTTGTACCATTATTGTACAAATTTCACAGTACTATCTCTTAATCAAAATCAACTACCTCAGTATATGTGATTTTACTAGTGAGAATTAGCCACCTTATGCTATGTATTTTTATTAAATAAATATTACTTGCTTAAAATTTGTTTAATAAATATTACCTGTCCATTTTACAACCCCATATTCTAAATACTATTAATTACTATTACTTGCTAAAAATTTGTTTAATACCTTAATTACTATTAATCCATTTTACTTTTGTACATTTTTTACATATTATTAATTACCATGCTATAGACTTGTTTTAATATTGCAATTATCAGTTACTTTATACAATTAATCATTTTATTCTCTTTTAAATACTTTGTATTTACCTTTATAAGCTCTAAATATTACTACTTTAGTACCTTCATAATAATATTGCCATTATCAGTCCACAATATTAATCATTTTATTCCTTTATAAGCTATTGCTAATATATTACTACCAGTGTAAAATTGCCTTTATAAGCTCTAATATTACTATCAGTACAATATTACCTTTATAAGCTCTAATATTACTACCAGTACAATATTACCTTTATAAGCTCTAATATTACTACCAGTGTAAAATTGCCTTTATAAGCTCTAATATTACTACCAGTACAATATTACCTTTATAAGCTCTAATATTACTACCAGTACAATATTACCTTCATAAGCTCTAATATTACTACCAGTACAATATTACCTTTATAAGCTCTAATATTACTACCAGTGTAAAATTGCCTTTATAAGCTCTAATATTACTACCAGTACAATATTACCTTTATAAGCTCTAATATTACTACCAGTGTAAAATTGCCTTTATAAGCTCTAATATTACTACCAGTACAATATTACCTTTATAAGTTCTAATATTACTACCAGAGTAATATTGCCTTTATAAGCTCTAATATTACTACCAGTACAATATTGAATCCTAATTATTAAAGATTAAAGATTAGCCGGTATTCTCCCGGCCCGGGCCTTTTCCAAGTGGTGGCCCGGCCTTGGCTCCCTCTTTAGGGAGTGTCTGAGACCTAAGTCTCCCATGGGAGGAGGCACAAGTACCTCCTCATCTTTGGGACCAACTGTCCCCAGGCCTAGCCACAAGCTAGGCCTCTCTGGTCTGCCATCCCCGCCCCAAGGGGGCAAATGGGAATGACAGTCCTATGAGGTAAAGGCTCGGGCTCAGGCACCTACCCTACCCTAGAAGGGTTAGTCATGGTATCGATGATTGAATCCTAATAGTTAATAAAAATATAATACTTGTAACAGAAATTATTTCTTTTTTTTATATTTAATTAATATTAGTTAAATTTTGTTAAGCACCATATTTACTTTCAGTCAATTTTACTTAGTACAATTTTTAATTTACCATTACTTGCTTACTATTATAAACTATTATTATAGACCTGATAATCAGTGCAATATTATATTGTCAACCTTGTGCCATAATAACAGTTAACATAATCCCTGTATTTCATAATTACTTATTTTAATCTGCTATTATAAAGTATTATTTTTGTTTTCTCTTATTTCATTATAACTACCATTACTAGCAGACTTTTAATTTAATTATTACTGCCAGTACTAAACAATTTTATTGTGTTCAGTAAACTTCTATACTAAATCTACAACTGTTGTCAAACTCTAAAACTATAACTGTTCAATATTAAATCATCAAATCTGTACCATATTAAGAGTAAACTGTATCTTTGCATTTTTTTAAAAACGACTTGTAACAATCCACTAGCTAGTAAGATAAATTAGTTTAAGTATCATTATTATTAAGTTTAGCATAACACTATTCAAAAGTCTATTTGTAGAGTCACTCACAATCTTATGATTACAAGCATTGATCCTGATATCAACCTTCTATTAAATAACTTACTCGAATCGAACAGGAACCGTAATTATAACTAAACATAACTATCTTTAATTACAATGTCAGATCTTTGAGCAAACATTACGATAACCTCACAGCATTACTCAGTTCCCTTCATACCAGTATGTCAACCATCACACTCACAGAAACCTGGCTAAAGCCTGGTACTACAGATGTCTATGTCATTCCTGGTTATACAGCCATACACAACTGTAGGACAGAACAACAAGGGGGTGGAACAGCTATTTACTACTCAGATCATCTTGAATGTATCAATAATTCTTTGACAAGGAATGAACATGGAGAATACATTATAGCTAAATTTAAATCAAAAGACCTGCAAAAACCCCTCACAGTGATAAACATCTACAGAGTACCACAGTCAAACATTTACCATTTTAGTGAAAAGTTAGGAAACATGATAACTGATGCACATATGAACAAAGACCACTTACTGCTCTCAGGAGATTTCAGTATAAATCTACTACATGACCAGGACCCACAAGTAACCGAATTCACAAACACTATGAGCAACTGCTTGTTGCTACCAACAGTAACAAAACCTACAAGAATCTCCGAGACTAGTATCACCTTATTAGACCACAACCACTACCCTATCATTCTCATAACCAATACCACAGACCACTACCCTATCATTCTCATAACCAATACCACAGACCACTACCCTATCATTCTCATAACCAATACCACAGACCACTACCCTATCATTCTCATAACCAATACCACAGACCACTACCCTATCATTCTCATAACCAATACCACAGACCACTACCCTATCATTCTCATAACCAACCTAGGTAAATCGCCCCAAGACACTACTAAAGTTACCTTCAGACTAACGAGACAGCTGTTAATAACTTTATAACAGCTATGAATAATGTCGACTGGCATAATGAGCTTGAAACATATACAGATACGAATGAATGTATTAATAATTTTCTAAAAAAAAAAATCACCTCTGTAACAAGCATTGCCCTAAAAAAACTAAATATATCACAGCTAAGAGACTGATCAGTCCCTAGCTAACACCCAGCATCCTTAAATCCATTAACACAAAGCACCTATATGAAAAACAGTACAGAATGGGTCAAATAACTAGAGACCATTTTAAACGTTACTCATCAATCCTTGCCAGCCTGATAAGGAGATCAAAAAAAATGTATTATGAAAATAGATTACATAACATAAAAGGTGATATGGAAAAGACCTAGAAAACCCTATCCAAAATTCTAGGAACTAAAATGATATCCAAAAACAAAACAATCAAATTAACAAAATCAGGCAAACCCCTACTCCCACTAACTGAAACAGCAAACAGACTCAATGTTTTCTTCTCCACCATAGGAAAAAATCTAGCGAGCAAAATCCCAAGCTCAAACACCCGTCCATCAGACTACCTCACGGGTACCTACCCAAATACATTATTCCTAGCCCCAACCAACCCAACAGAAGTCTTGCTTATCATCAACACCCTTAAAAACAAGGCAGGGGACATTAACTTACCACCTTTTATGTACAAACAAGCATCACAAGTACTGTCACCAATCAGAGCAACATTCTTTAACAAATCCATCGAATCCTCCACCTTCCCAGCAATTCTCAAAATAGTGAGGGTCACCCCGATCCACAAAGGAGGTGATCAAACCGACTTAAATAACTATAGACAAATATCTAACCTACATCTGCTCTCTAAAATCTTTGAAAAATTAATTCATAGACAGATCTATTCCTACCTCGTCTCACACCATATATTAAACCCCTGTCATTTTGGATTCAGTACTAATAAAAGCACATATGATGCTATTATACACATGCTAGAACTAATATACACCGCTCTCGAGAAGAAAGAAGTCACACTGGGAATCTTCATTGATTTACGTAAAGATTTTGATACAGTTCACCATGATTTGCTGCACATTAAATTAACACACTATGGTACAAGAGGGCACTCTCTCAACTACCTAAGTAACAGAAGCCAATATGTGTACACAAATGGAGCAAACTCTTCCACACAACCAACCACAGTCGGTGTCCCAAAAGGAAGTGTCCTTGACCCACTCCTCTTTCTCATTTACATCACTGACCTACCAAATGCATCACAGCTACTCAAACCCATGTTATTTGCAGATGACATAACATATGTCTTCTCTCACCCGAACCCAGTCATTCTGGCTAACACTGTTAATGCAGCTTTGCAGAAAATAACTACCTGGATGATGACAAATAAGTTTACCCTCAATACTAACAAAACCTATTTTATTCAGTTCCACTTAACATAACGCTAAACGGATCACCCATCACAAGACTCAGAGGGAAAATTCCTAGGAATCCACCTTGTCAGTAGCCTCAAATTCCACACACACACATACAACAAATTTCTAAGAAAATCTTCTGCAGTCAGAATTACAAATCCCCACTTCCGACAGCATACTCCACCAATATTCAAAAGTCTAAAACTGTTCATCGTTAACATCCATACTTATTCATGTGCCTACTACATACATAGAACACTACACTCAAACCCTCCTCTCAAACTTCTCACCAACCTTAACAGGACACACGACCACAACACAAGACACAGATCTCTTATTGATGTACCACGTGTCCATATTTCACTGTGTAAAAGCTCTATGCACATAAAGGGTCCCAAAATTTGGAATTCGTTACCAGTAAACATTAAAGTAACCAGGTCTGAACACCAATTTAAGGCTCTTATCAAAAGCCACCTACTCACCCTAAACTAAATACTCAATACTCAATATTTAACTTTTCCAAAAATCTCCCAATTACCTAAATCTTTAAACTTCAAATCTAGACGCCCTAAGTTTATACATTATTAATACTACATTGTAGTATAAATACCTACCCAAAACAATACTGCCTTACACCCAGTTGTAACATTCTCATACTGTAAACTACTTTTAACAAATCACAATGTTATGTTCCCATAATATAATTTCAATATCTATTATTGAAACTATTGTAATTAGAGTAAAATTATTGTCTACTATAAATAAATAAAGATGTACAACTTAAACTATGCTCAATTTCTTTAGTATTAAGTAGTCTGTAATCCATTAAATTAAGTCTGCCCATAATGCCTAGGCATGATAGTGGCTCTTTTTGCACTGCAACTCATTATTGTAATTTCATAATCTCAATGTAAACTTGCAAAGAAATAAGTTTTGTTTGTTCATGGCTGGCGGCGGTCAGCAACAGAAACTGCCACAACTGCCTGGCTCAAGCTCAGGAGTCAGATAAGGTACAGCAGTTGACGCAACATATGCGGGTGGGACCTACTCGTGGAGGTAGCAAGTAAATTGAAAGAGAGACCTTCTGTATCAGACAAGTATGGCTACAATAACATACACACATACAACAACTAGCAACCAGTGAGGAATCGTCTGAGTTCTGCATTACTTCCAACGCGTCTATTTCTTCTCCGAAATCTTTCGCTAAAACTTTCATACAAGACTACAGAGAGAGGAGCACTACCACGATACCACGCACATCTATTCCAAAGAAAATGAAGACATATTTTATCTTTCTCACTTCCACTGACAAAGGTGAATGTGAATGTTACTGTCTATCATCACAACACACATCTTCACCTCGGGAAATGAGTTGAAGGTATTAGTACCTGTTGAAATAGTAACTATTTAAATAGTACCTACCTTTAACAATAGCTCCCCTGCTATTTTACTGAAACAATAATATAAGCGAAACAGAAACTGCTGGATGCATAACTACCTAAGAAGGTAAAAACTGATACACGGGACACTACCAGTAGAAGAGAGAGGACACTAAAGCAGTTGCCACTGTGGAGTCAGTCTCAGTCATATGAATTCTCTCTCTATCTCTCTCTCTCTCTATCCCTCACACACACACACACACACACACACACACACACACACACACACACACACACACACACACACACACACACACATAGTGAGTAGGCGGGATCATTACCTGAGTCTCGACCCCTGCAACCACAATTAGGTGAGCACACACACAGCAATCACCGAAACAAAACTCACTGGGACAATAACAGACGCAATCTTCACACCCGGATATCAGATCCTGAGGAAGGATAGGAGCAACAAAGGGGAAGGAGGGGCTGCACTGCTCATTAAAAACCGATGGGAATATTAGGAAATGGAAGGAATGGACGAGATTGGAGAAAGGGATTATTTGTGTTCATGTCTTAGATTTATGATCATCATGTCTTAGTTGGAGGTGTATGTCTTAGTTTTGGTGTGTTTGTCTCATGTCTTAAATTTGTTGTGATTATGTCATGTATAATTTTGGTATGCATGTTAGTGGTCTTGTCAAGGTACTTTGTGCTTATATCTTATTTGTGTTCATCTCTTAAATTTTGATTTTGTCTTAGATTTTATGGTTATCATGTCTCATGTCTAATTTTGATGTGCATGTCTCATGTCTTAAATTATATGGTTTGGATTTTGCCTTACATGTCTTAAATTTCGATGATCATTTCATGTGTTAGTTGGATGTGTTCATGTTATGTCTTAATTGGTGGTTGACTAAGATTTTTTGGAAATGACTTAGAATTTGTTAATGTGACATGTCTTTAATTTGTTGTGATCATGTTGTGCATTAATTGGTGTATGTCTCATGTCTTAAATTTTGTTGTGATTATGTCATGTATAAGTTTGGTGATCATGTTATAGTGATCATGTCATGACTTATCTGGAGGTGTATGTCTTAGTTTTGGTGTGTATGTATCATGTTTTAAATCTGTTGTGATTATGTCATGTATAAGTTTGGTGATCATGTTATAGTAGTCACGTCATGATATTTTTGTGCTATGTCTTATTTTTTGTTCGTTTCTTAGATTTTGATTGTCTTAGGTTTTATGGATATCATTCATGTCTGACTTAGTTTTGTGTCTCATGTCTTAACTTTTTGTGGTTGTTTTTGCCTCACATGTCTTAGATTTTCGATGATCATGTCATGTCTTAGTTGGGTATGTTAATGATATGTATTAGTCGGCAGCTGTCTTAGATTTTTTGTGTATGTGATATGTTTTAGTTGGTGGTGATCGTGTCCTCATGTCATAAGTGTATGATCTAGTTATTGTGTTTATGTTGTAAAGTCTGGAGAATGAGTAAACTTTTATTATGAGAGTTTAGTTTGGTGAATGAGACGTAATTTTCAGTTAATGAAATGTGTAAGTATGATTGAGAATGTAATTTGGTGGTTGCCAAATGTTATTTTGGTGGTGTTATTCATAGTTTAGTGATCATGGCCTAAGTGAGCTTAGTAATGGGGTTCTTAGTTAAAGTGTTTTGAGGGAATGTGGATAAAAATGAGTGTTAACTGATGATGATCTGTAGTGAGTTGTGAGTTGTGGATATTAATGGAGATGAGGTGCTGGGAGATGGGTGGGTTATGATTGATAATGTGTCATGTATGGTTAGGTTAGGTGAGGTCACCTCTGTCTCCTACTCCTGTCCTTCAAGCAGAAGGCCCTGTCCATGTACCTAACCTGGCTATCCCCAACAACAATATTCTTACCTTCCTTGGTGTCGTTCGTCGTGACGTTCCCAGTAGTCGACTCACATTCGTCGGGTAGCACGGAGAATGCATTAGATGTTCTTATGTTCTAATTCTAGTTTGTCCAGCACAGCGAATTTTCTATTGGACACAATTTTATTAACAGTTGGTGTCAAGCTGCTGGGCTTGGTGCCATTCCTTACTTCTTGAAATGTATTTGTCGTTGCATTTGAGGTTTGAGAGGTTTCTATATATCGAGTACTGTTTTTCTGCGGACGAAAGAGGACACAGTCATAGAAAGATAATGGTCACCCTCTACTGTTTTCGGTCATATAAATCGTCCATCATTAATTTACTAGAGGAAGCATCTGCACCGATTACATGCGCAGTGTGACAAAAAAGAGACAAAATTCTCTTTCCCACCAGGAAGAAACTGGAAAAAATGTCACTGAAAGGATAATCTCGGTGGAGACACCACGATCTCGCAGACGTATCAACCAGCTGACTTGATTCATCTTAAAAGTATCAAACGAACCGCTGCCTTAAGTTTTGATAAGGACTTACCTTTTTTGATAAGGAACTGCCTTTTTTGATAAGGAACTGCCTTTTTTGATAAGGAACTGCCTTTTTTTATAAGGACCTGCCAGTAGGCCTTCTGCAGTGTTCACCAATTCTTATGTTCTTATGTTCTTAAGTCTTTTACCAACAGAGTCCTGCCAGCACAATTTCCAACAGAAAACTACCAGAGGTCTTCTACCAACAGTCTTCTGGTAACAATCCTTTCAGTAGTATTCTTCCAATAGCGTCCAGTCTTATAGACTTGAATCCTACCAACTGAATCCTAAGAAAAGAATCCCGCCAATTAGTCTTTTATTAGTTATTTACCAGACAGGTTACATACAGTGTTATTAACTCTGGTGTATCAGACAGACTTTATACACATCACAACACAACGATGGTGGTGATGATGGTGGTAGTGGTGATGATGGTGGTGGTGGTGGTGGTGATGGTGGTGGTGGTGGTGGTGAAAAAACACATAACAACAGAGAGGAACTTTCACCTGTGAAACAAACTTCTTCATTCAATAGTTACCTTCTACAATTGTGTCTTTTTCATTACTTACTGACTTTGTGCTATATATCTCTGCAACATAGTGCACCACAATATTGAGTGTGCTATATATCTCTGCAACATAGTGCACCACAATATTGAGTGTGCTATATATCTCTGCAACATAGTGCACCACAATATTGAGTGTGCTATATATCTCTGCAACATAGTGCACCACAATATTGACAACATAGTGCACCACAACATTGAGTGTGCTATATATCTCTGCAACATAGTGCACCACAACATTGAGTGTGCTATATATCTCTGCAACATAGTGCACCACAACATTGAGTGTGCTATATATCTCTGCAACATAGTGCACCACAACATTGAGTGTGCTATATATCTCTGCAACATAGTGCACCACAACATTGAGTGTGCTATATATCTCTGCAACATAGTGCACCACAACATTAAGTGTGCTTGAGTGTGCTATATATCTCTGCAACATAGTCCACCACAACATTGAGTGTGCTATATATCTCTGCAACATAGTGCACCACAACATTGAGTGTGCTATATATCTCTGCAACATAGTGCACCACAACATTCAGTGTGCTATATATCTCTGCAACATAGTGCACCACAACATTCAGTGTGCTATATATCTCTGCAACATAGTGCACCACAACATTCAGTGTGCTATATATCTCTGCAACATAGTGCACCACAACATTGAGTGTGCTATATATCTCTGCAACATAGTGCACCACAACATTCAGTGTGCTATATATCTCTGCAACATAGTGCACCACAACATTCAGTGTGCTATATATCTCTGCAACATAGTGCACCACAACATTCAGTGTGCTATATATCTCTGCAACATAGTGCACCACAACATTCAGTGTGCTATATATCTCTGCAACATAGTGCACCACAACATTCAGTGTGCTATATATCTCTGCAACATAGTGCACCACAACATTCAGTGTGCTATATATCTCTGCAACATAGTGCACCACAACATTCAGTGTGCTATATATCTCTGCAACATAGTGCACCACAACATTGAGTGTGCTATATATCTCTGCAACATAGTGCACCACAACATTCAGTGTGCTATATATCTCTGCAACATAGTGCACCACAACATTCAGTGTGCTATATATCTCTGCAACATAGTGCACCACAACATTCAGTGTGCTATATATCTCTGCAACATAGTGCACCACAACATTCAGTGTGCTATATATCTCTGCAACATAGTGCACCACAACATTCAGTGTGCTATATATCTCTGCAACATAGTGCACCACAACATTCAGTGTGCTATATATCTCTGCAACATAGTGCACCACAACATTCAGTGTGCTATATATCTCTGCAACATAGTGCACCACAACATTCAGTGTGTAACATATGTTAACATTGATACATCACAGTACATAACAACAGTATGGTAGACATTAACACACAGTCGTACTGGCCAGGTTGTGGCAGCCACCACAAGAGACCGAATCATCCAAGTTGACAGTCTTTATTTTCATCCCCGAAAGTTTTTATTTTGTATATGTGGTGGTGTTTTTTTATGTTATTAATAAAGAGGTGAGAGAAGCGTATATGTAAAAACTGATTCATTTAATTATTAATTTTACCTAAACAATGTGTTTATTAAGATAATTTATAAGAATATCAACATTATCTTAACCACAAGTCTCTCAAGTTAGTCACTTCTTCACATTTTCCCATATTTTCCTAAAATATTTCATCAAAACATTGTGACCCACATTCCAGTCTCTAAAGAAAATTGAAATTATATAATCAGGAATTTTCTTATTTCTCTTACCCTACACAGTATTGTTTAATTTAAACAATGGTGTGGGAGAGTGCAGATATGTCTATGTACACATGTATGTATATAGCATGGTGTGTGTAGATGCAGCATGGTGTGTGTAGTGATGTGTGTGTGTAGATGAAAGTAAAAAGTAAACATCAGAAAAAAACTTGTATGGTCTACGTAATAATTCACAGTAAAGAAGAGAACACTTCTGTGGTACAGCTGTCAGCCTGGCTCACTCTGCTGTCAGCCTGACTGACTCTGCTGTCAGCCTGACTGTTTCTGCTGTATGTATACATACATACATACATAGATACATATATACATACATACATACATACATACATACATACATACATACATACATACATACATACATACATACATGTATGTATGTATATTTATATGTATACATACATACATGTATGTTCATATATGTATACATATATGCATATATCATTGATTCCATTGATTCATCTACGAAACACCAGAAACAGAGATTATTACAATTTTTTTACAGTATTGATGGAGGAGATTTAGAGATTCGCATCAATACACTCATCAATATACAATAACATGTACACGCATACACAATAACATGTACACTCATACACTATGTGACACTCATAAACAATATGTGACACTCATACACATTACGTAAACATTACACTCATTCTTACAAAATAACATGAACACATGACATTCATCAACACATAGTAATATGCACACATGACATTCATCATTACACAGTAATATGTACACATAACACCTATACACAATAACATGTACACATGACACACATACACAATAGCATGTACACATGACACACATACACAATAACATGCACACATGACATACACAATAACATGTACACATGACACACATACACAATAACATGTAAGCCTTACATTCATTCATACATAAGAATATGTACACATGACACACTCCTACATTAGTGTCACAAACGTGTCCCGTATTTATATATTTACATGTTTCACAATGTCGTCAAAATACCGTAAACCAGCGTATAAATGTATGTGAAAATATTTATATATGTGTATGTTTGTGAGCTTGTTAGTCTTTCAGTGTCAAATGAAAAAGACCACTAAAAAAATTAAAATGAAAACAGTGTAATATTTAATACAGTTTTGATGGAGGTGGAAAAGTTCTTCAACACTTGGCCATTCATACACATAAAATAAAATGCACACAAATACTTTTAAACTGCTAAATAAGCAAGAAAAGCTCATACTACGTATAAATTCACAGTGTAATATAAAAGGATTTCCAAAATTGTTCTTAATTAGCCTCTCCTCGGTAGCCGAGCTGTGTGCGAGCTTAGTCTCGTCTACCAGGCCTACTGTTCCAGGCTGTCTTGGAGGGTGTAATTACTGGACGCAGTTTTCTGTGTGTCCCCTCCTGTAATTCCACCCACCTGGACAGTCTCTACCGTAGACCAGCTAGACAAGACCAAGTTTCCACCCAGTAAAGTCACTGAGGGTGGCAACCGCTGACTCTGGGGAAGTGGGGAAGGGAGTCCACTCAGTGACACAAGTGGACTCCTGGAGACACTGATCCAAGGAAGGCACCGCCGACCTTAGGTAAGTGGGGAAGGGGAGACATCCGGGAGCGAACGGATGGATTCCTGGATACATGAACTTGAGGAAGGTTGTTGTTGAGGCTGACCTTGGGTAAGTGAGGAAGGGAAGACATCCGGGAGCGAACGGATGAATTCCTGGATATATGAACCTGGGGAAGGCATGAATACTAGCGGTTGAGGCTGAACTTGGGTAAGTGGGGAAGGGGAGACATCTGGCGGTAGACGGATGGATTTCTGGATACATGAACCTGGGGAAAGCATGAATACTAACAGTTGAGGCTGACCTTGGGTAAATGAGGAAGGGAAGACATCTGGCGGAAGACGGATGGATTCCTGGATACATGAACCTGAGGATGGCAAGAAAACCGCTGACTTTGGGGAAGTGGGGAAGGAAGTCCACCTGAGGTGAAATAAGTGGACTCCTGGAGACATTGATCCAGGGAAGGCACCGCCGACCCTAGGTAAGTGGGGAAGGGGAGATATCCGGGAGCGAACGGATGGATTCCTGGATACATGAACCTAGGGAAGGCAAGAATACAGGTTGGTGAGGCTGACCTTGGGGAAGTGAGGAAGGGAAAACATCCGGAGGCGGACAGATGGATTCCTGGATACATGAACCTGGAGAAGGCTGAGGCTGGAAGGCAGAGAGAGAGAGAGAGAGAGAGAGAGAGAGAGAGAGAGAGAGAGAGAGAGAGAGAGAGAGAGAGAGAGAGAGAGAGAGAGAGAGAAAGAGAGAGAGAGGCGAGGCTGACCTTAGGGAAGTGAGGAAGGGGAGACATCCGGGGGCCCACGGATGGATTCCTGGACACATGAACCTGGGGAAGGCGAGGGGGGGGGGTGGACCTTAAAGACGAACCACTGGCCTCCACGTGGCAAGGTCTGGTAACACTGGCCTCCACGTGGCAAGGTCTGGTAACTCAGAGATAACTTTGAGGCTGACAGTGGTCGCAAATAACAATTAATATCATTATTTTATTTTAATCATTATTATTTTAATTTTATTATAACAATTATTATAATTTTATTATGTTTATTATAATTAATTGATACTTTTAATCCATGATATGCTGATTTGCTAATTTGGATGACTGAAGGCACAGACAGGTCAGGGAGGTAATGTGCACAGCCCCACATTAAGGGGTACACCAAATTCTGAAACAAATATTTCCTCTCTCTCTCAACTCCCACTATCGCTCAAACACAATAACTCTCAGCAAACCAGAAACTGCTTTCCCTTCTCCCCCACTGATACACCCAGTCGTAATTCCTATCATTACAGGCTCCTTCCTCACAGCTCCGCTATCCCAGCCGCCACTCCCTCCCTCTTATTCCCCCAGGCACCCTCACCCATAAACAATGATTCACCCCCTTCCAGTGCAAGATTCACTCTCTTAACCACAGATGGCTTCAATTTAATCCTGTTCCCTAATTGAATATTTCTTTACAATAAAATGGCATTCAAATGAGATAATGAGAGAGAGAGAGAGAGAGAGAGAGAGAGAGAGAGAGAGAGAGAGAGAGAGAGAGAGAGAGAATTATAAACACGCACGTGCTCAATAACATTATTTAAGTTTTATATCTTTTCGTCAGTTCGCAACTACAGAGAAATAGTTATTAAAACCTTACTAGGGAAGAGAAAACGTAAAAACGTAATATTAAACAAAAGAGTACGGAAAAAAAGAGATGTAAGAGCCAGCGAGCCAGCTAGAGCCAGTGAGCCAGCTGGAGCCAGCGAGCCAGCTGGAGCCAGCGAGTGGGCTGGAGCCAGCGAGCCGGCTGGAGCCAGCGAGCCGGCTGGAGCCAGCGAGCCAGCTGGAGCCAGCGAGCCAGCTGGAGCCAGCGAGCCGGCTGGAGCCAGCGAGCCGGCTGGAGCCAGCGAGCCGGCTGGAGCCAGCGAGCCGGCTGGAGCCAGCGAGCCGGCTGGAGCCAGCGAGCCAGCTGGAGCCAGCGAGCCAGCTGGAGCCAGCGAGCCAGCTGGAGCCAGCGAGCCAGCTGGAGCCAGCGAGCCAGCTGGAGCCAGCGAGCCAGCTGGAGCCAGCGAGCCAGCTGGAGCCTAATTGAAAGTTAAAAGTGGAAGAATCTTCAAGCATGTTAGTATATTTGCTCTTCTGCTACCTTCTTCCTCTAGCTCTTCACTGTTCCATGTGGCTTCTGCTACCTTCTCCCTCTAGCTCTTCACTGTTCCATGTGGCTTCTGCTACCTTCTCCCTCTAGCTCTTCACTGTTCCATGTGGCTTCTGCTACCTTCTTCCTCTAGCTCTTCACTGTTCCATGTGGCTTCTGCTACCTTCTCCCTAGTTTTTCACTGTTCCATGTGGCTTCTGCTACCTTCTCCCTCTAGCTCTTCACTGTTCCATGTGGCTTCTGCTACCTTCTTCCTCTAGCTCTTCACTGTTCCATGTGGCTTCTGCTACCTTCTCCCTAGTACTGTTCTCTTCACTGTTCCATGTGGCTTCTGCTACCTTCTTCCTCTAGCTCTTCACTGTTCCATGTGGCTTCTGCTACCTTCTCCCTGTAGCTCTTCACTGTTCCATGTGGCTTCTGCTACCTTCTCCCTGTAGCTCTTCACTGTTCCTTGTGGCTTCTGCTCCCTTCTTCCTCTAGCTCTTCACTGTTCCATGTGGCTTCTGCTACCTTCTCCCTGTAGCTCTTCACTGTTCCATGTGGCTTCTGCTACCTTCTCCATCTAGCTCTTCACTGTTCCATGTGGCTTCTGCTACCTTCTCCATCTAGCTCTTCACTGTTCCATGTGGCTTCTGCTACCTTCTCCCTGTAGCTCTTCACTGTTCCATGTGGCTTCTGCTACGTTCTCCCTGTAGCTCTTCACTGTTCAATGTGGCTTCTGCTACCTTCTCCTTCTAGCTCTTCACTGTTCCATGTGGCTTCTGCTACGTTCTCCCTGTAGCTCTTCACTGTTCCATGTGGCTTCTGCTACCTTCTCCTTCTAGCTCTTCACTGTTCCATGTGGCTTCTGCTACCTTCTCCCTCTAGCTCTTCACTGTTCCATGTGGCTTCTGCTACCTTCTCCCTGTAGCTCTTCACTGTTCCATGTGGCTTCTGCTACGTTCTCCCTGTAGCTCTTCACTGTTCAATGTGGCTTCTGCTACCTTCTCCTTCTAGCTCTTCACTGTTCCATGTGGCTTCTGCTACCTTCTCCTTCTAGCTCTTCACTGTTCCATGTGGCTTCTGCTACCTTCTCCTTCTAGCTCTTCACTGTTCCATGTGGCTTCTGCTACCTTCTCCCTCTAGCTCTTCACTGTTCCATGTGGCTTCTGCTACGTTCTCCCTGTAGCTCTTCACTGTTCAATGTGGCTTCTGCTACCTTCTCCTTCTAGCTCTTCACTGTTCCATGTGGCTTCTGCTACCTTCTTCCTCTAGCTCTTCACTGTTCCATGTGGCTTCTGCTACCTTCTCCTTCTAGCTCTTCACTGTTCCATGTGGCTTCTGCTACCTTCTCCCTCTAGCTCTTCACTGTTCCTTGTGGCTTCTGCTACCTTCTCCCTGTAGCTCTTCACTGTTCCATGTGGCTTCTGCTACCTTCTCCCTCTAGCTCTTCACTGTTCCTTGTGGCTTCTGCTACCTTCTCCCTGTAGCTCTTCACTGTTCCATGTGGCTTCTGCTACCTTCTCCTTCTAGCTCTTCACTGTTCCATGTGGCTTCTGCTACCTTCTCCTTCTAGCTCTTCACTGTTCCATGTGGCTTCTGCTACGTTCTCCCTGTAGCTCTTCACTGTTCCATGTGGCTTCTGCTACCTTCTCCCTGCAGCTCTTCACTGTTCCTTGTGGCTTCTGCTACCTTCTCCCTGTAGCTCTTCACTGTTCCTTGTGGCTTCTGCTACCTTCTCCCTGTAGCTCTTCGCTGCTCCTTGTGGCTTCTGCTACCTTCTCAATCTAGCTCTTCACTGTTCCATGTGGCTTCTGCTACCTTCTCCCTGTAGCTCTTCACTGTTCCATGTGGATTCTGCTACCTTCTCCTTCTAGCTCTTCACTGTTCCATGTGGCTTCTGCTACCTTCTCCATCTAGCTCTTCACTGTTCCATGTGGCTTCTGCTACCTTCTCCATCTAGCTCTTCACTGTTCCATGTGGCTTCTGCTACCTTCTCCATCTAGCTCTTCACTGTTCCATGTGGCTTCTGCTACCTTCTCCCTGTAGCTCTTCACTGTTCCTTGTGGCTTCTGCTACCTTCTCCATCTAGCTCTTCACTGTTCCATGTGGCTTCTGCTACCTTCTCCCTGTAGCTCTTCACTGTTCCATGTGGCTTCTGCTACCTTCTCCATCTAGCTCTTCACTGTTCCTTGTGGCTTCTGCTACCTTCTCCCTGTAGCTCTTCACTGTTCCATGTGGCTTCTGCTACCTTCTCCATCTAGCTCTTCACTGTTCCATGTGGCTTCTGCTACGTTCTCCCTGTAGCTCTTCACTGTTCCTTGTGGCTTCTGCTACCTTCTTCCTCTAGCTCTTCACTGTTCCATGTGGCTTCTGCTACCTTCTCCTTCTAGCTCTTCACTGTTCCTTGTGGCTTCTGCTACCTTCTTCCTCTAGCTCTTCACTGTTCCATGTGGCTTCTGCTACCTTCTCCATCTAGCTCTTCACTGTTCCATGTGGCTTCTGCTACGTTCTCCCTGTAGCTCTTCACTGTTCCTTGTGGCTTCTGCTACCTTCTTCCTCTAGCTCTTCACTGTTCCATGTGGCTTCTGCTACCTTCTCCTTCTAGCTCTTCACTGTTCCTTGTGGCTTCTGCTACCTTCTTCCTCTAGCTCTTCACTGTTCCATGTGGCTTCTGCTACCTTCTCCTTCTAGCTCTTCACTGTTCCTTGTGGCTTCTGCTACCTTCTCCCTCTAGCTCTTCACTGTTCCTTGTGGCTTCTGCTACCTTCTTCCTCTAGCTCTTCACTGTTCCTTGTGGCTTCTGCTACCTTCTCCCTCTAGCTCTTCACTGTTCCATGTGGCTTCTGCTACCTTCTCCCTCTAGCTCTTCACTGTTCCATGTGGCTTCTGCTACCTTCTCCCTCTAGCTCTTCACTGTTCCTTGTGGCTTCTGCTACCTTCTCCCTCTAGCTCTTCACTGTTCCTCGTGGCTTCTGCTACCTTCTTCCTCTAGCTCTTCACTGTTCCTTGTGGCTTCTGCTACCTTCTCCTTCTAGCTCTTCACTGTTCCTTGTGGCTTCTGCTACCTTCTCCCTCTAGCTCTTCACTGTTCCTTGTGGCTTCTGCTACCTGCTCCCTCTAGCTCTTCACTGTTCCTTGTGGCTTCTGCTAACTTCTCCATCTAGCTCTTCACTGTTCCATGTGGCTTCTGCTACCTTCTCCATCTAGCTCTTCACTGTTCCTTGTGGCTTCTGCTACCTTCTCCATCTAGCTCTTCACTGTTCCATGTGGCTTCTGCTACCTTCTCCATCTAGCTCTTCACTGTTCCTTGTGGCTTCTGCTACCTTCTTCCTCTAGGTCTTCACTGTTCCATGTGGCTTCTGCTACCTTCTCCCTCTAGCTCTTCACTGTTCCTTGTGGCTTCTGCTACCTGCTCCCTCTAGCTCTTCACTGTTCCTTGTGGCTTCTGCTACCTTCTCCATCTAGCTCTTCACTGTTCCTTGTGGCTTCTGCTACCTGCTCCCTCTAGCTCTTCACTGTTCCATGTGGCTTCTGCTACCTTCTCCCTCTAGCTCTTCACTGTTCCTTGTGGCTTCTGCTACCTGCTCCCTCTAGCTCTTCACTGTTCCATGTGGCTTCTGCTACCTTCTCCATCTAGCTCTTCACTGTTCCTTGTGGCTTCTGCTACCTTCTTCCTCTAGCTCTTCACTGTTCCATGTGGCTTCTGCTATCTTCTTCCTCTAGCTCTTCACTGTTCCATGTGGCTTCTGCTACCTTCTTCCTCTAGCTCTTCACTGTTCCATGTGGCTTCTGCTACCTTCTTCCTCTAGCTCTTCACTGTTCCATGTGGCTTCTGCTACCTTCTCCCTGTAGCTCTTCACTGTTCCATGTGGCTTCTGCTACCTTCTCCCTGTAGCTCTTCACTGTTCCATGTGGCTTCTGCTACCTTCTCCCTGTAGCTCTTCACTGTTCCATGTGGCTTCTGCTACCTTCTCCCTGTAGCTCTTCACTGTTCCATGTGGCTTCTGCTCCCTTCTCCCTGTAGCTCTTCACTGTTCCATGTGACTTCTGCTACCTTCTCCCTGTAGCTCTTCACTGTTCCATGTGGCTTCTGCTACCTTCTCCCTGTAGCTCTTCACTGTTCCATGTGGCTTCTGCTACCTTCTCCCTGTAGCTCTTCACTGTTCCATGTGGCTTCTGCTACCTTCTCCCTGTAGCTCTTCACTGTTCCATGTGGCTTCTGCTACCTTCTCCCTGTAGCTCTTCACTGTTCCATGTGGCTACTTCCATCACTTCATATTTGACAATAAATTAGCTTAATTATTATTGTGTCTCTCGCTTGTATTGTGATCATTTAATTTTACTTATATCAGCCGTGATCCAGGAAGAGTTTGTTTAATACTGCGAGAGCAGTAGTTACTTGTCTTAATTGTGGTTTAGCACGTGAGTGCAGCAGTTAAACTACTTAGTGGTTTAACACGTGGGTGCAATAGTGAGTTGTATAGTTTGTTGCTTAACATATGGGTGCAGTAGTGAGTTGACTTGCTTGTGGTTTAATACAATGGATGTAACTGAACAGAATGACTTATGAATTAACAAGCTGGATGCAGTAGTGAGTAGAAGCGAATTAAGTTAACAAACTGGATGCAGGAGTGACTTGATTAGCTCGTGGTTTAATACAAAGTTGCAGTAGTGAGTAGACTTACTTGTGGTTTAACGCTCCAGGTGTGGTAGGAGGCTGATTAGTTTACGGTTTATTACACTGCGTGAAGTATCACAAATGATAACCGTACATACTCGTATCACTAATGATAACCGTACATTCTCGTATCACATATGATAACCGTACATTCTCGTTCTCCGTACATTCTTGTATCACATATGATAACCGTACATTCTCGTGTACATTCTCGCATCACATGTGATAACCGTACATTCTCACTAATGATAACCGTACATTCTTTCTTGTATCACATATGTATCACATATGATAACCGTACATTCTCGTATCACTAATGATAACCGTACATTCTCGTATCACATATGATAACCGTACATTCTCGTACATTCTCGTATCACTAATATGATCCGTATCACATTCTCGTATCACTAATGATAACCGTACTCTCGTATCACATATGATAACCGTACATTCTCGTGCCACTAATGATAACCGTACATTCTTGTATCACATATGATAACCGTACATTCTCGTCTCACTAATGATAACCATACATTCTCGTATCACATATGATAACCGTACATTCTCGTGTCACTAATTATAATCGTACATTCTCGTATCACTAATGATAACCGTACATTCTCGTATCACATATGATAACCGTACATTCTCGTATCACTAATGATAACCGTACATTCTCGTATCACATATGATAACCGTACATTCTCGTATCACATATGATAACCGTACATTCTCGTATCACTAATGATAACCGTACATTCTCGTATCACATATGATAACCGTACATTCTCGTATCACTAATTATAACCGTACATTCTCGTATCACTAATGATAACCGTACATTCTCGTATCACATATGATAACCGTACATTCTCGTATCACTAATGATAACCGTACATTCTCGTATCACTAATGATAACCGTACATTCTCGTCTCACTAATGATAACCGTACATTCTCGTATCACATATGATAACCGAACATTCTCGTGTCACTAATTATAACCGTACATTCTCGTATAACTAATGATAACCGTACATTCTCGTATCACATATGATAACCGTACATTCTCGTCTCACTAATGATAACCGTACATTCTTGTATCACATATGATAACCGTACTAATGATAACCGTACATTCTCGTATCACATATGATAACCGTTCATTCTCGTGTCACTAATGATAACCGTACATTCTCGTATCACATATGATAACCGTACATTCTCGTATCACATATGATAACCGTGCATTCTCGTATCACATATGATAACCGTACATTCTCGTATCACGTATGATAACCGTTCATTCTCGTGTCACTAATGATAACCGTACATTCTTGTATCACATATGATAACCGTTCATTCTCGTGTCACTAATGATAACCGTACATTCTTGTATCACATATGATAACCGTACATTCTCGTGTCACTAATGATAACCGTACATTCTTGTATCACATATGATAACCGTACATTCTCGTATCACTAATGATAACCGTACATTCTTGTATCACATATGATAACCGTACATTCTCGTATCACTAATGATAACCGTACATTCTTGTATCACATATGATAACCGTACATTCTCGTATCACTAATGATAACCGTACATTCTCGTATCACATATGATAACCGTACATTCTCGTATCACATATGATAATCGTATATATAAACTTAACTTAACCTCCGCTTAACCTAACGCAAAGTATAGACAATTTATATTTGTAAGTTTACAGGAAGAATTAAGGTGACGTGGGGATCCTCGTCAATAAATTAAAGAATTTAAATAAGTTAAGATGGCAGCCTGGTGGGTAAGTAGGTACTTATGTCACCTCTCTCCATGGTCAACCAATTTTTTTTCTGCTGAAATGTGTTTCCGACGTGATCAGGTTCATTTCAGTTTGACGGTAGTGATGCGAGAGATGCTACACTGTACGGGGATGAGGAAGGTTGGTTAATTTATTAGGTAGTGATTCTGACGTCTGTACGAGAGTCATTATGATTGTATTTCTTCCCTGCACATTACAAGCTAATTATAATTTAATATAAAAATGGGGATTAAGCCCTCAGTATATACTAAGTGTTTAAGAGATATACAGTATATTCGTTTCAGTAGATTAACACATGTGAAAAACTGGACACATTTGTAAAATCTGAGCATCTATATTTGTAGAGTTTCGCCATCCAGATAAAGATACCCAGATGTTGCACATGTGTCTAATTCTTTATTCTGTCGATAATGTATACAATACGCGTACATTAATCCCCGTGTTTCATAAACGCTGAAGTGTGTCTTTGAGGTCACCTTCAGTTTACCAGGAGACCCAGCAGGTGCAGGTGAGCCAGCAGGTGCAGGTGACCCAGCAGGTGCAGGTGAGCCAGCAGGTGCAGGTGAGCCAGCAGGTGCAGGTGAGCCAGCAGGTGCAGGTGAGCCAGCAGGTGCAGGTGAGCCAGCAGGTGCAGGTGAGCCAGCAGGTGCAGGTGAGCCAGCAGGTGCAGGTGAGCCAGCAGGTGCAGGTGAGCCAGCAGGTGCAGGTGAGCCTGGGTCTTGGATTACTGAAGCTTCTGCAGCACCTACTTCACCTGGTGTGTTACTGTGATTACCCAGTATCCCAGCTCACCTAATTAGCTAAGTGACTACCGTTATGAACTACTGTTATGCAAAGTTCCATAGATTTTTATGAATTTTTACCCAGCAGGTAACTTTTATACGCGCGTGGAGAGTCTCCATTGAGAAAGTAACTGTTAGTTTGTCTCTGAGACTTGGCACGAAATTTCCTCTACAACTGTTACCTTGAAAGTAAGAGGATGGTGCCTAGATGCTGAGGAAGAGGATGGTGCCTAGATGCTGAGGAAGAGGATGGTGCCTAGATGCTGAGGAAGAGGATGGTGCCTAGATGCTGAGGAAGAAGATGGTGCCTAGATGCTGAGGAAGAGGATGGTGCCTAGATGCTGAGGAAGAAGATGGTGCCTAGATGCTGAGGAAGAAGATGGTGCCTAGATGCTGAGGAAGAAGATGGTGCCTAGATGCTGAGGAAGAGGATGGTGCCTAGATGCTGAGGAAGAGGATGGTGCCTAGATGCTGAGGAAGAAGATGGTGCCTAGATGCTGAGGAAGAGGATGGTGCCTAGATGCTGAGGAAGAGGATGGTGCCTAGATGCTGAGGAAGAGGATGGTGCCTAGATGCTGAGGAAAAGGATGGTGCCTAGATGCTGAGGAAGAAGATGGTGCCTAGATGCTGAGGAAGAAGATGGTGCCTAGATGCTGAGGAAGAGGATGGTGCCTAGATGCTGAGGAAGAAGATGGTGCCTAGATGCTGAGGAAGAGGATGGTGCCTAGATGCTGAGGAAGAAGATGGTGCCTAGATGCTGAGGAAGAAGATGGTGCCTAGATGCTGAGGAAGAAGATGGTGCCTAGATGCTGAGGAAGAGGATGGTGCCTAGATGCTGAGGAAGAAGATGGTGCCTAGATGCTGAGGAAGAAGATGGTGCCTAGATGCTGAGGAAGAGGATGGTGCCTAGATGCTGAGGAAGAAGATGGTGCCTATGGTGCCTAGATGCTGAGGAAGAGGATGGTGCCTAGATGCTGAGGAAGAAGATGGTGCCTAGATGCTGAGGAAGAGGATGGTGCCTAGATGCTGAGGAAGAGGATGGTGCCTAGATGCTGAGGAAGAAGATGGTGCCTAGATGCTGAGGAAGAGGATGGTGCCTAGATGCTGAGGAAGAAGATGGTGCCTAGATGCTGAGGAAGAGGATGGTGCCTAGATGCTGAGGAAGAAGATGGTGCCTAGATGCTGAGGAAGAGGATGGTGCCTAGATGCTGAGGAAGAAGATGGTGCCTAGATGCTGAGGAAGAGGATGGTGCCTAGATGCTGAGGAAGAGGATGGTGCCTAGATGCTGAGGAAGAGGATGGTGCCTAGATGCTGAGGAAGAAGATGGTGCCTAGATGCTGAGGAAGAAGATGGTGCCTAGATGCTGAGGAAGAAGATGGTGCCTAGATGCTGAGGAAGAGGATGGTGCCTAGATGCTGAGGAAGAGGATGGTGCCTAGATGCTGAGGAAGAAGATGGTGCCTAGATGCTGAGGAAGAAGATGGTGCCTAGATGCTGAGGAAGAAGATGGTGCCTAGATGCTGAGGAAGAAGATGGTGCCTAGATGCTGAGGAAGAGGATGGTGCCTAGATGCTGAGGAAGAAGATGGTGCCTAGATGCTGAGGAAGAGGATGGTGCCTAGATGCTGAGGAAGAAGATGGTGCCTAGATGCTGAGGAAGAAGATGGTGCCTAGATGCTGAGGAAGAGGATGGTGCCTAGATGCTGAGGAAGAAGATGGTGCCTAGATGCTGAGGAAGAAGATGGTGCCTAGATGCTGAGGAAGAAGATGGTGCCTAGATGCTGAGGAAGATGATGGTGCCTAGATGCTGAGGAAGATGATGGTGCCTAGATGCTGAGGAAGAGGATGGTGCCTAGATGCTGAGGAAGAAGATGGTGCCTAGATGCTGAGGAAGAAGATGGTGCCTAGATGCTGAGGAAGAAGATGGTGCCTAGATGCTGAGGAAGAGGATGGTGCCTAGATGCTGAGGAAGAAGATGGTGCCTAGATGCTGAGGAAGAAGATGGTGCCTAGATGCTGAGGAAGAAGATGGTGCCTAGATGCTGAGGAAGAAGATGGTGCCTAGATGCTGAGGAAGAGGATGGTGCCTAGATGCTGAGGAAGAAGATGGTGCCTAGATGCTGAGGAAGAGGATGGTGCCTAGATGCTGAGGAAGAAGATGGTGCCTAGATGCTGAGGAAGAAGATGGTGCCTAGATGCTGAGGAAGAAGATGGTGCCTAGATGCTGAGGAAGAAGATGGTGCCTAGATGCTGAGGAAGAAGATGGTGCCTAGATGCTGAGGAAGAAGATGGTGCCTAGATGCTGAGGAAGAAGATGGTGCCTAGATGCTGAGGAAGAGGATGGTGCCTAGATGCTGAGGAAGAAGATGGTGCCTAGATGCTGAGGAAGAGGTGTTGATCCAAGTATTTGGAGCTACCCTCCTTTTCCTTTGATTAATTTTGATAGCATTACATTCCCCAGGTGTTGATGACCTTTACATGTTTAGCGCTTCTCTGTGAAATTAATTATAGGAATACTGATTAATAATAATAATAATAATAATAATAATAATAATAATAATAATGATAATAATAATAATAATAATAATAATAATAATAATAATAATAATGATAATAATAATAACAATAATAATAATATCAATAAATTCGTGTGTTGAGGCTTCCTATGTTTTTTTCATGCAATTTTTTTGCTCAATGTTTTAAGGAGTGTGCATGAACAAGTCTTGTAGGAGTTATTTTATTTAGTATATCACACAGAGTAAACAGTACTACTGAACGTATAAAGGCAGATGTGCAACCTTGGCTGATGCAAAGGTTGCAAAATGACAAAAGAAATGTTTTAAATTCTTCCATGGTAAGTTTCCACTTGTTGTGGACGGAAATTACTAATGTTGTCACACAAATGTTAAGATTATATATTGTTGTTAATGAGAGTATTTTGTCTCGGTGTGTGTGTGTGTGTGTGTGTGTGTGTGTGTGTGTGTGTGTGTGTGTGTGTGTGTGTGTGTGTGTGTGTGTGTGTGTGTGTGTGTGTGTGTGTGTGTGTGTGTGTGTGTGTGTGTGTGTGTGTGTGTGTGTGTGTGTGTGTGTGTGTGTGTGTGTGTGTGTGTGTGTGTGTGTGTGTGTGTGTGTGTGTGTGTGTGTGTGTGTGTGTGTGTGTGTGTGTGTGTGTGTGTGTGTGTGTGTGTGTGTGTGTGTGTGTGTGTGTGTGTGTGTGTGTGTGTGTGTGTGTGTGTGTGTGTGTGTGTGTGTGTGTGTGTGTGTGTGTGTGTGTGTGTGTGTGTGTGTGTGTGTGTGTGTGTGTGTGTGTGTGTGTGTGTGTGTGTGTGTGTGTGTGTGTGTGTGTGTGTGTGTGTGTGTGTGTGTGTGTGTGTGTGTGTGTGTGTGTGTGTGTGTGTGTGTGTGTGTGTGTGTGTGTGTGTGTGTGTGTGTGTGTGTGTGTGTGTGTGTGTGTGTGTGTGTGTGTGTGTGTGTGTGTGTGTGTGTGTGTGTGTGTGTGTGTGTGTGTGTGTGTGTGTGTGTGTGTGTGTGTGTGTGTGTGTGTGTGTGTGTGTGTGTGTGTGTGTGTGTGTGTGTGTGTGTGTGTGTGTGTGTGTGTGTGTGTGTGTGTGTGTGTGTGTGTCTGTGTGTGTGTGTGTGTGTGTGTGTGTGTGTGTGTGTGTGTGTGTTTATGTGTGTGTGTGTGTGTGTGTGTGTGTGTGTGTGTGTGTGTGTGTGTGTGTGTGTGTGTGTGTGTGTACTCACCTAGTTGTACTCACCTAGT
Organism: Cherax quadricarinatus; assembly: GCF_038502225.1. Taxonomy (NCBI): domain Eukaryota; kingdom Metazoa; phylum Arthropoda; class Malacostraca; order Decapoda; family Parastacidae; genus Cherax; species Cherax quadricarinatus. Next base: position 36,110,842 of record NC_091304.1, on the reverse strand, counting down.
TGAGGTTGCGGGGGTCGAGTCCGAGCTCCTGGCCCCGCCTCTTCACTGATCGCTACTAGGTCACTCTCCCCTAGCCGTGAGCTTTATCATACCTCTGCTTAAAGCTATGTATGGATCCTGCCTCCACTACATCGCTTCCCAAACTATTCCACTTACTGACTACTCTGTGGCTGAAGAAATACTTCCTAACATCCCTGTGATTCATCTGTGTCTTCAGCTTCCAACTGTGTCCCCTTGTTACTGTGTCCAATCTCTGGAACATCCTGTCTTTGTCCACCTTGTCAATTCCCCTCAGTATTTTGTATGTCGTTATCATGTCCCCCCTATCTCTCCTGTCCTCCAGTGTCGTCAGGTTGATTTCCCTTAACCTCTCCTCGTAGGACATACCTCTTAGCTCTGGGACTAGTCTTGTTGCAAACCTTTGCACTTTCTCTAGTTTCTTTACGTGCTTGGCTAGGTGTGGGTTCCAAACTGGTGCCGCATACTCCAATATGGGCCTAACGTATACGGTGTACAGGGTCCTGAACGATTCCTTATTAAGATGTCGGAATGCTGTTCTGAGGTTTGCTAGGCGCCCATATGCTGCAGCAGTTATTTGGTTGATGTGCGCTTCAGGAGATGTGCCTGGTGTTATACTCACCCCAAGATCTTTTTCCTTGAGTGAGGTTTGTAGTCTCTGACCCCCTAGACTGTACTCCGTCTGCGGCCTTCTTTGCCCTTCCCCAATCTTCATGACTTTGCACTTGGTGGGATTGAACTCCAGGAGCCAATTGCTGGACCAGGTCTGCAGCCTGTCCAGATCCCTTTGTAGTTCTGCCTGGTCTTCGATCGAGTGTATTCTTCTCATCAACTTCACGTCATCTGCAAACAGGGACACCTCAGAGTCTATTCCTTCCGTCATGTCGTTCACAAATACCAGAAACAGCACTGGTCCTAGGACTGACCCCTGCGGGACCCCGCTGGTCACAGGTGCCCACTCTGACACCTCGCCACGTACCATGACTCGCTGCTGTCTTCCTGACAAGTATTCCCTGATCCATTGTAGTGCCTTCCCTGTTATCCCTGCTTGGTCCTCCAGTTTTTGCACCAATCTCTTGTGTGGAACTGTGTCAAACGCCTTCTTGCAGTCCAAGAAAATGCAATCCACCCACCCCTCTCTCTCTTGTCTTACTGCTGTCACCATGTCATAGAACTCCAGTAGGTTTGTGACACAGGATTTCCCGTCCCTGAAACCATGCTGGCTGCTGTTGATGAGATCATTCCTTTCTAGGTGTTCCACCACTCTTCTCCTGATAATCTTCTCCATGATTTTGCATACTATACATGTCAGTGACACTGGTCTGTAGTTTAATGCTTCATGTCTGTCTCCTTTTTTAAAGATTGGGACTACATTTGCTGTCTTCCATGCCTCAGGCAATCTCCCTGTTTCGATAGATGTATTGAATATTGTTGTTAGGGGTACACATAGCGCCTCTGCTCCCTCTCTCAATACCCATGGGGAGATGTTATCTGGCCCCATTGCCTTTGAGGTATCTAGCTCACTCAGAAGCCTCTTCACTTCTTCCTCGGTTGTGTGCACTGTGTCCAGCACTTGGTGGTGTGCCCCACCTCTCCGTCTTTCTGGAGTCCCTTCTGTCTCCTCTGTGAACACTTCTTTGAATCTCTTGTTGAGTTCTTCACATACTTCACGGTCATTTCCTGTTGTCTCTCCTCCTTCCTTCCTTAGCCTGATTACCTGGTCCTTGACTGTTGTTTTCCTCCTGATGTGGCTGTACAACAGTTTCGGGTCAGATTTGGCTTTCGCTGCTATGTCATTTTCATATTGTCTTTGGGCCTCCCTTCTTATCTGTGCATATTCGTTTCTGGCTCTACGACTGTTCTCCTTATTCTCCTGGGTCCTTTGCCTTCTATATTTCTTCCATTCCCTAGCACACTTGGTTTTTGCCTCCCTGCACCTTTGGGTAAACCATGGGCTCATCCTGGCTTTTTCATTACTCCTGTTACCCTTGGGTACAAACCTCTCCTCAGCCTCCTTGCATTTTGTTGCTACATATTCCATCATCTCATTAACTGGCTTCCCTGCCAGTTCTCTGTCCCACTGAACCCCGTTCAGGTAGTTCCTCATTCCTGTGTAGTCCCCTTTCTTGTAGTTTGGCTTCATTCGTCCTGGCCTTCCTGCTTCTCCCTCCACTTGTAGCTCTACTGTGTATTCGAAGCTTAAAACCACATGGTCACTGGCCCCAAGGGGTCTTTCATATGTGATGTCCTCGATATCTGCACTACTGAAGGTGAATACTAAGTCCAGCCTTGCTGGTTCATCCTCTCCTCTCTCTCTTGTAGTGTCCCTTACGTGTTGGTACATGAAGTTCTCCAGTACCACCTCCATCATCTTAGCCCTCCATGTATCTTGGCCCCCATGTGGGTCCAAGTTCTCCCAATCGATCTCCTTGTGGTTAAAGTCACCCATGATCAGGAGCTTTGCCCTGCATGCATGAGCTCTTCTGGCCACTCTAGCCAGTGTGTCAACCATCGCTCTAT
>NC_091304.1:36083304-36100804 GCF_038502225.1 Cherax quadricarinatus | reverse complement strand
TTTTGCATACTATACACGTCAATGACACAGGTCCATAGTTTAGTGCCTCTTTTCTGTCTCCTTTTTTAAAAATGGGAACTACATTTGCCGTCTTCCATACCTCAGGTAGTTGCCCAGTTTCCAGGGACGTGTTGAAGATTGTGGTAAGTGGCACGCACAACATATCTGCTCCCTCTCTAAGGACCCATGGGGAGATGTTGTCCGGTCCCATTGCCTTTGAGGTATCGATGTCCCTTAGCAGTTTCTTCACCTCCTCCTCATCTGTATGTATGTCGTCCAACACTTGTTGGTGTATTCCTTGCTGGTGTCCCCATCTGGTCTGTCCCCCCAGAGTCCTTCCTGTCTCTACTGTAAATGCTTCCTTAAATCTCGTGTTGAGCTCCTCACATACCTCTTGATCGTTTCTTGTGAGTTCTCCACCTTCTTTCCTCAGCCTTATCACCTGGTCCTTGACTGTTGTCTTCCTCCTAATGTGGCTATACAGCAGTTTCGGGTCAGATTTGACTTTCGATGCTATGTCGTTTTCATACTGTCGCTGGGCCTCCCTCCTTATCTGTGCATACTCGTTTCTGGCTCTTCTACTAATCTCCTTGTTTTCCTGGGTCCTATGCCTCCTGTACCTTTTCCATTCTCTGTTGCACTTAGTTTTTGCCTCCCTACACCTTCGGGTAAACCAAGGACTCGTTTTGGTCTTCCTATTATTTCTGTTTCCCTTGGGAACAAAACTTTCCTCTGCCTCCTTGCAGTTTGTTGCCACATATTCCATCATCTCGTTTACTGATTTTCCTACCATTTCTCTGTCCCACTGAACCTCCTGCAGGAAGTTTCTCATACCTGTGTAGTCCCCCCTTTTATAGTTTGGCCTGACCCCTTCAGTTCCTGTTACCTTCTCCACTTGTAACTCTACTATATAATCAAAACTCAGAACCACATGATCGCTAGCTCCAAGGGGCCTCTCGTAAGTGATGTCCTCAATGTCTGAACTGCTCAGGGTGAACACAAGATCCAGTCTTGCTGGCTCATCCTCCCCTCTCTCTCTGGTTGTGTCCCTGACATGTTGATGCATGAGGTTTTCAAGTACCACATCCATCATCTTGGCTCTCCATGTTTCGGGACCCCCATGTGGCTCCAGGTTTTCCCAGTCGATCTCCCTGTGGTTGAAATCGCCCATTACCAGTAACTTTGCTCTGCTCGAGTGAGCTCTTCTTGCCACCTCAGCCAGTGTGTCCACCATCACCCTGTTGTTTTCTTCGTACTCCTCTCTTGGCCTCCTGCAGTTCTGTGGTGGGTTATACATCATTCCAATGACTACTTTATGTGTGTGTGTGTGTGTGTGTGTGTGTGTGTGTGTGTGTGTGTGTGTGTGTGTGTGTGTGTGTGTGTGTGTGTGTGTGTGTGTGTGTGTGTGTGTGTGTGTGTGTGTGTGTGTGTGTGTGTGTGTGTGTGTGTGTGTGTGTGTGTGTGTGCCTGTGTGTGTGTCTGTGTGTGTGCGCCTGTGTGTGTGTGTGTGTGTGTGTGTGTGTGTGTGTGTGTGTGCGCCTGTGTGTGTTTGCCTGTGTGTGTGTGTGTGTGTGTGTGTGTGTGTGTGTGTGTGTGTGCGTGTGTGTGTGTGTGTGTGTGTACTCACCTAATTGTGGTTGCAAGGGTCGATTCATAGCTCCCGGCCCCACCTCTTCACTGGTCGCTATTAGGTTACTCCCTCCCTGCTCCGTGAGCTTTATCATAACTTTTCTTAAAGCTATGTATGGATCCTGCTTCCATCACCGCCCTTTAGACATTATTCCACTTCCTGACCACTCTGTGACTGAAGAAATGCTTCCTAACATCTCGGTGACTCATCTGAGTCTTCAACTTTCAATTGTGACCCTTGTCGCTGTGTCCCATCTGTGAAACATTCTGTCCCTGTCCACCTTGTTGATTATTCTCAGTATATTATATATTTTATATGTTGTTATCATGTCCTACCTATCCCTCCAGTCCTCCAGTGTCGTCACGTCGATTTCCCTTAACCTCTCCTCGTAGGCCATGCCCCTTAACTGCAGGACTAGTCTCGGTGCAAATCTCTGCACTTTCTCTAATTTCTTGACGTGCTTGGCCAGGAGCGGGTTCCAAACTGGTGCTGCGTACTCCAATATGGGCTCGATATTAACGGTGTACAGAGACTTGAACGACTCCTTAATGAGATGTCTGAAGGATATTCTTAGGTTTGCTAGTCGTGCGTTTGCTGCAGCAGTTATTTGGCTCATGAGCGCCTCAGAAGATGTGTTCGGTGTTATACTTACCCCAAGATCCTTTTCCTTGAGTGAGGTTTGTAGTCTTTGGCCTCCTAAACCGTATTCTGTCTGCGGTCTTCTTTGCCCTTCCCAGTCTTCATGACTTACTTGGCGGGGTTGAACTCCAGGAGCCATTTGCTGGACCAGGATTATAGCTTGTCCAGATCCCTTTGTAGTCCTGCCTGGTGCTCCTCCGATTGAATCCTCCTTATTAACTTGACATCAACTGCAGAGAGACTTCTGAGTCTAGTCCTTCCGTTATGTCATTCACATATACAACAAACAGCACCGGCCCTAGGACTGAACCCCGCTCGTCACAGGCGCCCTCTCTGACACCTCGTCACGTACCATGACTCGCTGCTGCCTTCCTGTCAGGTATTCTCTGATCCAATGTAGTGTACTCACCTAGTTGTACTTACTTAGTTGAGGTTGCAGGGGTCGAGTCCTAGCTGCTGGTCCCGTTTCTTCACTGGTTGCTACTAGGTCACTCTCCCTGAACCGTGAGCTTTATCATACCTCTGCTTAAAGCTATGTATGGATTCTGCCTCCACTACATCGCTTCCTAAACTATTCCACTTCCTGACTAGTCTGTGGCTGAGTGTGTAGGTGTGTGTGTGTGTGTGTGTGTGTGTGTGTGTGTGTGTGTGTGTGTGTGTGACGATCTTAGTAAAGGTCACTAAGGAGCCGTCGAGTGAGCTCAACATCTGGCTCTGGTAAATTCCACGCTGGTGGTAAGCAAAGACTCCCTGGTAGAAACCATTATATTTCTTAGAGCAAAGAAATCTAGGCCTTATCTTACACCCCTTGGAATATTAATTAATGTCTTACATCCAACACACCACTGAACAAGTCACAGCTGCTCTTCAAGAAGAGCAAATCATTGCTTCCACTATTTGAACTCACCTTGATGCTCCACTTGGGTTTAGGGCTACTGGAACGAGTCACAAGGCGACGCAGGAAGCATTACCCGCATTTCTATCTTCGTGTATTGCATCCAGTGAATTAAGTGAGATAGTCCCAGAACACATGAATGGTACAGTAGTAACTCATAACTCAATGTTTATCAAATCAGTGTGAGAGTGGAATAACCTTGCACAATTTTCAAGCGAACAGCTGCTCTGAGAAACAATAAATAGTTAAACTGGGAAATCAACATTGTGGAGAAAATCGCCTAAATATTGGTTAATAATAACTCGAGAAAGGACAAATCTCCCCTTCTATTGAGGAAGATACTATATGATTTGCATTTTTTCTTAAATGTTCCTAATTATTTCTTTACTACACACCCCGCCCCTCAAGCAGTTTACAGTAATGTCTATTCGCCTAACCATCCCATTCTAACAATAATGCATCAGTGTTTCGGCAGATCGTTTTGGCCATCATGGATTCATTTGCTATATGTCAGGAGCAAAGTATACCAGACACGAAGAGATCTAAAAGGATGCAGCATCTGATTGTAAGGCAAACCTCTGACTATCTGAAACAAGAATTTTAACTCCCATACTATCTCAACTTATTAATAAATCTCTGCCCAAAACTTTTTCCTGTTCTCAAAAGATATTGCCTCGACTCGCCCAATTTCTTCTTAATTCTATTTTACTGATTAAACACAGACACACACAGACACACACACACACACACACACACACACACACACACACACACACACACACACACACACACACACACACACACACACACACATGCACACAAACACACACACACACACACACACACACACACACACACACACACACACACACACACACACACACACACACACACACACACCACAGACCCCACAGACCCCACAGACCCCCAAAAAACAGTGAGAGGAAACTGAAGGTATGGTACACCAACGCTAATGGAATAGCGAACAAGTGGGAGGAGTGGCACGAAAGAATCAAAGAGGCATTGGTCTCACAGAAACCAAACTCACGAGTATGATAACAGATGTCATATTTCCAACTGGGTATCAGATCCTGAGGAAAGACAGAGGTAGCAGAGGGGGTGGAGGAGTGGCACTGCACATCAAAAATCAATGGGATTTTGAGGAGGTGGAGAGAGGAGACAGAGAGGAAGCAAGAAACTACATAATAGGAGCACTTCAGTCTGGAGGTCCCAAGGTGGTAATTGCAGTGATGTATAACCCACAGCAGAATAGCAGGAGGCCAAGACAAGAATATGATGAGAGTAACATATGGCTGAAGTGGGCAGAATGAACCAAGATAACAAAATTGTGGCTGATATCAAACTGAGGAAAAGGTGCAGCAGCCAAAGCAGATTGCTAAGTTTCTCGAGAGATTTGGCCAGAGACTTGAAAAATGAGTTTCAGCGTAGACAACCGCAAAGTAATTTTGGGTATAACACTCTTAAATATGAATACAAAATGTTTAACAACAAACTAAACGAAACTTTAAAAGAAAAATGTCTTGGGATAGTCATAAATAGCTACCCTAAAGAATCAAGCAACACCTAACTGCTAGCAGCAATGATAACAAGATGCTGCTAGGTTTCATATCTAGAAAACTTCGAGCAAAAACAGCAGACGCCATATTAACTCTCGTTAATGAACTTGTTAGACCGCATCTTAAATATACTTTCCAAGTTTTCAACAAATTACATAAAAGACAAACTGGAGAGGGTAGAGATAAGAGCTACTACTCGTACCATCACTCAGAAACAAACATTGTCGAGAAAAAGACTCAAAGCGATCAACTGTTGACACGCACAAACACTAAGAATTATTAGAAGTGCTGAATGAATTCGTAACGAGAGATAATGGAATGGAATGGCGAGGTGCAAATATGTTTTACAAACAGAATTGACGTAGGCTATAATAAAATGCCCACTAATGTTGCAAGCATGAAAACAGTACAGTCATTGAAGACCCAGCGGGACAATCACTCTGCAAGTATAGGATTCTATTAGATACATCGTGCCCTAAGGAGGAGCTGCCAGATCCTTCACGGCCTAATGAGTTACAATGACCAGCAAGGTATATGGTATGGTGGGGAAGAGGTGTTCCAGGAGTACAGGTTGCCTTATACTGGTTACTTCACTCAGCCACTAACTAAGCCCTTACTAAAGCTGCACTAAAATGCACACAGACATCATATACATACAAAAGATGAGCCAATATGAAATCAAACGGATTCTCAATATTCGTCCAGCAACTACATCAGAACGATCAGTTGACAGCGACCAGTAACCACATCTCAATAGTAGAAGTTAAAGAAGTAGATAATCTTATCAGAACTACCTTCTGCTACCTCATTCTTATTCATATCTAGTGATATTGTCGTGCAGAACTGGGACCACTTCCTGCGGCATCTCCTAGGCGTAGATCATCATGTATCTTTCTCACCTGTATTTTAAGAAGTACAGTGTGAGAGACTTCATGTGCTGCTGGTAATTTAGTTGCTTGATCGAGATCATATGAACGGTGAAGGTTCTTTGTATATTTTACAGTCCTACAATTTTTGCCTGACTTGAAGGGTGCCTTTAGTAAATAGCAGTTTTTCAACCCAGAGAGAGCGAGTGACTTGAAGAGTGCCATTAAAGGCTTGGCATTTCTCTTTTTTTCTTTCAAAGATCTAGATTTTTCAAGCTAGGTTCTTCCCATCTAATCTGAATGTGGAAATAAAAACAACATGTACTCCGATGTTATTTTTATTTCCTCATTCCTGTAACACAGAAACTGAAATGTGTCCTCATTGAACATCATAGTGTTGTCAGTAGTCAGCTTGATTACTTGGCTGACATCAGCTTGAGGGTTCGTTGTGTTTTCCATGGATGTCACTCTTATGTAGATTCTAGTATCATCTGCAATGGTTTATTCTAGTATCAGTGCAATGGTTTATGTCATGTCTGGCTGAAAATGGAATGAGAATAATAAGTAGGTCAAGTACTGTGTCTAGGAGAATAGAACTCTTCACTGTAGCAGCCTGTTTATTTTACTCTCCGTAATATTACATTTTAGGTTCTGTTAATTAACAAGTTTAATACCCATCTACACACCTTTCCAGATATTCCATTTGCAAACATTGTGTGCGCAGTTACCTCATGGATGCAACTGATAAAACGCTTTTGTCAAATCGGGGTGTACTGCATCGACATTTTTATTGTCTAACAGTGTATTTTAGAGGATGGCAGGATGCAGAAGCAGCATGTTATCAACCCATGCTGATCTGGGTCTGGCATCTGTTGTGGTAACATATGCTTGTTAAAATCAATAATCATGAAAGTGTGGGATGTTAGCACTATCGATCTGCAGTCTTCTTAGAATTGCTTTGCTACCCTTTGTGGAGTGGGTATATATATATATATATATATATATATATATATATATATATATATATATATATATATATATATATATATATATATATATATATATATTGTCCCTGGGGAAGTGGAAAAGAATCTTTCCTCCGTAAGCCATGCGTGTCGTATGAGGCGACTAAAATGCCGGGAGAAATGGGCTAGTAACCCCTTCTCCTGTAGACATTTACTAAAAAAGAGAAAAAAAAACTTTATAAAACTGGGATGCTTAAATGTGCGTGGATGTAGTGTGGATGACAAGAAACAGATGATTGCTGATGTTATGAATGAAAAGAAGTTGGATGTCCTGGCCCTAAGCGAAACAAAGCTGAAGGGGGTAGGAGAGTTTCAGTGGGGGGAAATAAATGGGATTAAATCTGGAGTATCTGAGAGAGTTAGAGCAAAGGAAGGGGTAGCAGTAATGTTAAATGATCAGTTATGGAATGAGAAAAGAGAATATGAATGTGTAAATTCAAGAATTATGTGGATTAAAGTAAAGGTTGGATGCGAGAAGTGGGTCATAATAAGCGTGTATGCACCTGGAGAAGAGAGGAATGTAGAGGAGAGAGAGAGATTTTGGGAGATGTTAAGTGAATGTATAGGAGCCTTTGAACCAAGTGAGAGAGTAATTGTGGTAGGGGACCTGAATGCTAAAGTAGGAGAAACTTTTAGAGAGGGTGTGGTAGGTAAGTTTGGGTGCCAGGTGTAAATGATAATGTTAGCCCTTTGATTGAACTTTGTATAGAAAGGGGTTTAGTTATAGGTAATACATATTTTAAGAAAATGAGGATAAATAAGTATACAAGATATGATGTAGGGCGAAACGACAGTAGTTTGTTGGATTATGTATTGGTAGATAAAAGACTGTTGAGTAGACTTCAGGATGTACATGTTTATAGAGGGGCCACAGATATATCAGATCACTTTCTAGTTGTAGCTACACTGAGAGTAAAAGGTAGATGGGATACAAGGAGAATAGAAGCATCAGGGAAGAGAGAGGTGAAGGTTTATAAACTAAAAGAGGAGGCAGTTAGGGTAAGATATAAACAGCTATTGGAGGATAGATGGGCTAATGAGAGCATAGGCAATGGGGTCGAAGAGGTATGGGGTAGGTTTAAAAATGTAGTGTTAGAGTGTTCAGCAGAAGTTTGTGGCTACAGGAAAGTGGGTGCAGGAGGGAAGAGGAGCGATTGGTGGAATGATGATGTAAAGAGAGTAGTAAGGGAGAAAAAGTTAGCATATGAGAAGTTTTTACAAAGTAGAAGTGATGCAAGGAGGGAAGAGTATATGGAGAAAAAGAGACAGGTTAAGAGAGTGGTGAAGCAATGTAAAAAGAGAGCAAATGAGAGTGTGGGTGAGATGTTATCAACAAATTTTGTTGAAAATAAGAAAAAGTTTTGGAGTGAGATTAACAAGTTAAGAAAGCCTAGAGAACAAATGGATTTGTCAGTTAAAAATAGGAGAGGAGAGTTATTAAATGGAGAGTTAGAGGTACTGGGAAGATGGAGGGAATATTTTGAGGAATTGTTAAATGTTGATGAAGATAGGGAAGCTGTGATTTCGTGTATAGGGCAAGGAGGAATAACATCTTGTAGGAGTGAGGAAGAGCCAGTTGTGAGTGTGGGGGAAGTTCGTGAGGCAGTAGGTAAAATGAAAGGGGGTAAGGCAGCCGGGATTGATGGGATAAAGATAGAAATGTTAAAAGCAGGTGGGGATATAGTTTTGGAGTGGTTGGTGCAATTATTTAATAAATGTATGGAAGAGGGTAAGGTACCTAGGGATTGGCAGAGAGCATGCATAGTTCCTTTGTATAAAGGCAAAGGGGATAAAAGAGAGTGCAAAAATTATAGGGGGATAAGTCTGCTGAGTATACCTGGTAAAGTGTATGGTAGAGTTATTATTGAAAGAATTAAGAGTAAGACGGAGAATAGGATAGCAGATGAACAAGGAGGCTTTAGGAAAGGTAGGGGGTGTGTGGACCAGGTGTTTACAGTGAAACATATAAGTGAACAGTATTTAGATAAGGCTAAAGAGGTCTTTGTGGCATTTATGGATTTGGAAAAGGCGTATGACAGGGTGGATAGGGGGGCAATGTGGCAGATGTTGCAAGTGTATGGTGTAGGAGGTAGGTTACTGAAAGCAGTGAAGAGTTTTTACGAGGATAGTGAGGCTCAAGTTAGAGTATGTAGGAAAGAGGGAAATTATTTCCCAGTAAAAGTAGGCCTTAGACAAGGATGTGTGATGTCACCGTGGTTGTTTAATATATTTATAGATGGGGTTGTAAGAGAAGTAAATGCGAGGTTCTTGACAAGAGGCGTGGAGTTAAAAGATAAAGAATCACACACAAAGTGGGAGTTGTCACAGCTGTTCTTTGCTGATGACACTGTGCTCTTGGGAGATTCTGAAGAGAAGTTGCAGAGATTGGTGGATGAATTTGGTAGGGTGTGCAAAAGAAGAAAATTAAAGGTGAATACAGGAAAGAGTAAGGTTATGAGGATAAAAAGATTAGGTGATGAAAGATTAAATATCAGATTGGAGGGAGAGAGTATGGAGGAGGTGAATGTATTCAGATATTTGGGAGTGGACGTGTCAGCGGATGGGTCTATGAAAGATGAGGTGAATCATAGAATTGATGAGGGTAAAAGAGTGAGTGGTGCACTTAGGAGTCTGTGGAGACAAAGAACTTTGTCCTTGGAGGCAAAGAGGGGAATGTATGAGAGTATAGTTTTACCAACGCTCTTATATGGGTGTGAAGCATGGGTGATGAATGTTGCAACGAGGAGAAGGCTGGAGGCAGTGGAGATGTCATGTCTGAGGGCAATGTGTGGTGTGAATATAATGCAGAGAATTCGTAGTTTGGAAGTTAGGAGGAGGTGCGGGATTACCAAAACTGTTGTCCAGAGGGCTGAGGAAGGGTTGTTGAGGTGGTTCGGACATGTAGAGAGAATGGAGCGAAACAGAATGATTTCAAGAGTGTATCAGTCTGTAGTGGAAAGAAGGCGGGGTAGGGGTCGGCCTAGGAAAGGTTGGAGAGAGGGGGTAAAGGAGGTTTTGTGTGCGAGGGGCTTGGAGTTCCAGCAGGTATGCATGAGCATGTTTGATAGGAGTGAATGGAGACAAATGGTTTTTAATACTTGACGTGCTGTTGGAGTGTGAGCAAAGTAACATTTATGAAGGGGTTCAGGGAAACCGGCAGGCCGGACTTGAGTCCTGGAGATGGGAAGTACAGTGCCTGCACTCTGAAGGAGGGGTGTTAATGTTGCACTTTAAAAACTGTAGTGTAAAGCACCCTTCTGGCAAGATAGTGATGGAGTGAATGATGGTGAAAGTTTTTCTTTTTCGGGCCGCCCTGCCTTGGTGGGAATCGGCCAGTGTGATAATAAATAAAATATATATATATATATATATATATATATATATATATATATATATATATATATATATATATATATATATATATATATATATATATATATATATATATATATTGTTAATGACTGTGGATGAGTCGAGGAAATATTTGTTGCGTGTGTTGTGACTTGGATGTAGTGACTTAAATAAAATGGTTTTGGCTCGTAAAGGCTGCTCACACTGCTCACATTGCTCACACTGCTCACACTGCTGTCTAGGGGTTACATAATTACACTGAAAAAACAAAGCAAACCTTGGGCATGAGTGCAAATAATTAATGTCGTACAAGGAAGGACATAAAAACTCACCTATACAAAAATATATCTATATAAATAATAAGTAACTTCTATCCAACTTATAACTACTACAAAAAACCACCAGACTCCAGTTCACATTAGCTCACTAGCACACGGCTACTAATGAGTTAAATAATATATATAAACAGGGAGATTTAAAGACATTCCCCCGTCCCCTTTCTTCCTGCCAGCTACTTAGCTTACATTTAAAATATTAAATACTCTCCAAGACACAGACCTTTGTACACACTTGAACTTGACAAATAAATGAGAGCACCAAAACAAACAAAATAATATACACTAAAAAACCCCACTCACAGCGCTACATGTTGCTTCCTCTGCTGTGAGAATAATGAGAAGGTTATCTTCATATCTTTATGAGTATTATTTTATGAGTAATATTTACTATATGAAAATAGACATTTATGTTAATAACTGTAATGCAAATATCATGATATATAGTAATATTTTTTGTATTTAGCTTATTGTTGGTAGTGTCAGATTTATGAATCACTGTTGGGCAGTTGCTTTGTAATAAGCTAAATATAAAAAATATTACTATATATCATGATATTTTCATTACAGTTATTAACACGAATATCTATTTTAACTGACCGGGAATAATACGAGTTTGGATTTGGTTCAATCCCGGAACCACGTAACATTATTTTTTATATAAATTTTTACTGCAGCACACTGCGTAACACCAGGAAAATAATAAAGTTCTCGAAATCAAGTGGAGTTAAGGTTGTATGAGATATTATTGTGATGTTTGCAGTGTTGTGACTCTTGCTCGTGAAAAACTTATTTAGGTGGTCAGTCTTTAGCCTTAAAAGTGACTCATGTTGGTATATGAGTATTTTACTCATTTCTTTATTGTAGTCAGCGTGTGTTCCATCTACATCAGATGATCGATTCAATATGTTTTTGTATTGGATTTTACATGTAAGAAGAAATATTTGGGATTTCTCTCAGTTGCGCTAATGGAATTTTGCTCGCTCTTTCCTCCTAGACTCTGTATGATGCATTTAATTTGATCTCGACTTTACTGTATTTCTCTAGCCAGTCTTGATGCCTTTAACAAATACTGTTATCCGACATCTTCACTCACAGAGAAGGAGCCTCGTCCTCTCCTGCAAGCAACTTGATGTGAAGTTGCCATCCCAGTCCCACCCTGGGGTCGACAAAGTATAATACAATGCTATTTTGTCTGTATTCAGACAGGCGGAGATCAGGAGTGGATTAAAATATATATAAACAACATGAAAAAAAGACATAAATAAAATTTGAGAGTAAAGAAAGGTAGGGCTTAATTCTCACAATTAAGAATGTATACTGCCACCACCTGTAGTACCAGTAGTGGTGTTGAAAAGACGTAAGTTCCAGCAGAAGAGAGACAGAATTGGGCTAGAACAAGAGAACTCAATAAGAATGATATAGAATAGTTACGTCATAAAATATTAGTTCTGACAAGTACTGACTCTTAGGGTAACATAGCCTGAAAACTGAGCTGTTTTGACTCTCCAGAGGGAAGATGCATTTAATATGTATATCACAGTTTACTCTCCCATGGACACTATATACATGGATCAAAGATTAATAAATATAATCAGACGATAAACATTTGTAAGCACCTGTGCTGAAAGACATTCGAAATATTCAAAAACATAAAAACAATCATACAACTTACTGTAACAAGACTCACCTCACAAATAATCTCCACTTAAATTACCGCTCTTATAACCACTTTAAAACTCTGGTCATCACACTACAGGAGGCTTCCAAGGAACTCTGCCTTAATAATTATTAATATATATTAGTCCTCGTCTTGCCTTACCGTAATGTATGTGAGAACTTTCCTGATCCAGTTGCTATACATATTCCTTCATCAGGTTAGAATCTTATTATTCATGGAAACATTCAAGTTCTCTAGTAACTTTCTGTCATTTCGTCAAGGTTCCTGGTTGCCGCTAAACCTTGTTAGCAGCAGGAACTGATATGATACCTGTGGACCTTCTGTTTATCTAAGCCTCGACCTAGTGTTCCCTCCAATGTTTCGAACTTAACAAGAACTCTATAAACAACACATTTTTAAAACACCTTAAAATAGCTTATTTACTGTCTCTTGTTAATACCTGCAATAATTATTACAATGAATTTAAACTCTAGAATATTAACCTAGCACATAAAAATGAATTAATACACCTTAATTCGAGATAAACATTGGAACTTTCTGATCAACAGAAAATCAACAAGCGAGAATCGTCATATATTAACAGATATTGTAATAATTGGAATATGTTACTGTGTATATATATTTATTATTCCTTAACTATATTTATAGTTGCATAGAAGTAACGGGTGGAAGCATTTCACACTACCAGTTACGTATATAATAATAATAATAATAATAATAATAATAATAATAATAATAATAATAATTAATAATTATAATTTATCTATTAAACATTTTCAATTGCTCTAAATTACTTTTCAGAAAAAGCAATGATGGTGTATGACATTACTCTGGTTATCTATTAATTATACTGCAGTCATTTACAACACCTGAGTTACAGAACCATGTACATAATAAGCAACGAAGAATAAGGATAGACATAGGTAAGAGATACATGTTAAGGACAGTCATGAAATTTTCACAACGAATATTTGTCACAATCAACCATAGCTATGACTCGAGGGACTGATATGCGTTAATACAAACTTTTCGTCCTACGTAATGCTATGTGTCAGGAGCATACCTCTAGTGCCAGTGAATTCATCCTGTCGAAATATGAGCTGTATAGAGGAAGTTCCTCTTCCCTTCCAACATGCAACTTCTGATCGTGGAACATGTTTCTACCGCCATTGAGTCCATCACTTAAAAATAATGGTTCAGGTTCTGGTTTATCAAACTGTCTTCTCAGCATATTTCCATAAGCGCATGATATTTTTGTTATAGTTGTTAAACATACGCTCTTGACTGAGTGTGTTTGGTTGATTAGGGTCAGTATGTTATTTTTTATCAACGCATCGGCCGTTTCCCACCGAGGCAGGGAGACCCGAAAAAAAAGAAACACTTTAATCATCATTCACTTCATCACTATCTTGCCAGAGGTGTGCCTACACTACATTTAAAAAAACTGCAACATATCAACATCCCTCCTTTAGAATGCAGCACTGTACTTCCCACCTTCAGGACTCAAGTCCGCCTAACCGGTTTCCCTGAATTCCTTCTTAAATGTTTCATTACTCACACTCCAACAGCACGTCAAGTCATAAAAATAATTTGTCTTCACTCGCAACTAACACTCTCACGCACGCTTGCTGAAAGTTCGGACACAAAACATACTTTACTCCCTCCCTCCAACCTTTCCAAGGATGACCCATACCCCGCCTTCCCTCTGCTACAGGTTTATATGCCCTCCAAGCCATTCTATTTTGTTCCATCCTCTCTAAATGTCTGGGTAATACTTTTAGAATCTTCAGCACCTCCTAATCTCCAAGCTACGGATTTTCTGCATTATATTCACACCACACATTGCCCTCAGACATGACACCTCCACTGCCTTCAGCCTTCTCCTTGTTGCAACATTCACCGCCCCCTGCTGCTTCACACTGCCTCCAACCTTCTTCTTGTTGCAACATTCACCGCCCCCTGCTGCTTAACATTGCCTTCAACCTTCTCCTTGTTGCAACATTCACCGCCCCCTGCTGCTTCACACTGCCTCCAACCTTCTTCTTGTTGCAACATTCACCGCCCTCTGCTGCTTCACACTGCCTCCAACCTTCTTGTTGTTGCAACATTCACCGCCCCCTGCTGCTTCACACTGCCTCCAACCTTCTTCTTGTTGCAACATTCACCGCCCCCTGCTGCTTCACACTGCCTCCAACCTTCTTGTTGTTGCAACATTCACCGCCCCCTGCTGCTTCACACTGCCTCCAACCTTCTTCTTGTTGCAACATTCACCGCCCTCTGCTGCTTCACACTGCCTCCAACCTTCTTCTTGTTGCAACATTCACCGCCCTCTGCTGCTTCACACTGCCTTTAGCCTTCTCCTTGTTGCAACATTCACCGCCCTCTGCTGCTTCACACTGCCTTTAGCCTTCTCCTTGTTGCAACATTCACCGCCCTCTGCTGCTTCACACTGCCTTCAGCCTTCTCCTTGTTGCAACATTCACCGCCCCCTGCTGCTTCACATTGCCTTCAGCCTTCTCCTTGTTGCAACATTCACCGCCCCCTGCTGCTTCACATTGCCTTCAGCCTTCTCCTTGTTGCAACATTCACCGCCCCCTGCTGCTTCACATTGCCTTCAGCCTTCTCCTTGTTGCAACATTCACCGCCCCCTGCTGCTTCACACTGCCTCCAACCTTCTTCTTGTTGCAACATTCACCGCCCCCTGCTGCTTCACATTGCCTTCAGCCTTCTCCTTGTTGCAACATTCACCACCCCCTGCTGCTTCACACTGCCTCCAACCTTCTCCTTGTTGCAACATTCACCGCCCCCTGCTGCTTCACACTGCCTCCAACCTTCTTCTTGTTGCAACATTCACCGCTCTCTGCTGCTTCACACTGCCTTTAGCCTTCTCCTTGTTGCAACATTCACCGCCCTCTGCTGCTTCACACTGCCTTTAGCCTTCTCCTTGTTGCAACATTCACCGCCCTCTGCTGCTTCACACTGCCTTTAGCCTTCTCCTTGTTGCAACATTCACCGCCCTCTGCTGCTTCACACTGCCTTTAGCCTTCTCCTTGTTGCAACATTCACCGCCCTCTGCTGCTTCACACTGCCTTTAGCCTTTTCCTTGTTGCAACATTCACCGCCCTCTGCTGCTTCACACTGCCTTTAGCCTTCTCCTTGTTGCAACATTCACCGCCCTCTGCTGCTTCACACTGCCTTTAGCCTTCTCCTTGTTGCAACATTCACCGCCCTCTGCTGCTTCACACTGCCTTTAGCCTTCTCCTTGTTGCAACATTCACCGCCCTCTGCTGCTTCACACTGCCTTTAGCCTTCTCCTTGTTGCAACATTCACCGCCCTCTGCTGCTTCACACTGCCTTTAGCCTTCTCCTTGTTGCAACATTCACCGCCCTCTGCTGCTTCACACTGCCTTTAGCCTTCTCCTTGTTGCAACATTCACCGCCCTCTGCTGCTTCACACTGCCTCCAACCTTCTTCTTGTTGCAACATTCACCGCCCCCTGCTGCTTCACACTGCCTCCAACCTTCTCCTTGTTGCAACATTCACCGCCCTCTGCTGCTTCACACTGCCTCCAACCTTCTTCTTGTTGCAACATTCACCACCCCCTGCTGCTTCACACTGCCTCCAACCTTCTTCTTGTTGCAACATTCACCACCCCCTGCTGCTTCACACTCAGATAACATGGATAACGTTCTTTGTATATTTATAATTTATGTTAGGTTTTGGTGTATCCTGTCTTCAACAATATTATGTAAGTATAAGGTCTAGAGTATTATCTAGTGTACTCGGTACACCTGTTTGATTGAATAATGTGAACTTGTAGTAGTCCTAATAGTTCATTTAAATGAGATTGTTCATCCAGACTGGCTCCCAGGATTCTCTCTCCTATTATAGTTTTCATTACTTTCCTCCATTTTGGGTGTCTTAAATTTAAGTCACCAAGAAATGGAATATTTGGACCGAATTTTCAAGGATTTTCAAGTCAGTTCTGGATTTACATTAATTACCTTCGAACTTCTTGTAAGTTACATCTGGTGGTTTACATACAGATGCAATAAATAAATTCTGATTTTTAATTTTAAGCACCAAAACTTCTACGTCAAATCTAGCATAAAAACCAAGTCCCGTTTCCCCTAGTCGACTGTTTTTTCCCGTCACATCTGAGAAGATCGTTCATGTTATTTTACATGGAAAATAAATCAGACTAAAATAAATATTCGTTTATAGAATATTTTCTAAACAAGTAAAATTTTCACGTGACTATCTCTCATTTTTATATCTATTATATTTATTATAATATTCACTGAGAGCTGCATGTACGAGTATATATATACTAGGAGGGATGTAGTATATATATACTAGGAGGGATGTAGTATATATATACTAGGAGGGATGTAGTATATATATACTAGGAGGGATGTAGTATATATATACTAGGAGGGATGTAGTATATATATACTAGGAGGGATGTAGTATATATATACTAGGAGGGTTGTAGTATATATATACTAGGAGGGTTGTAGTATATATATATATATATATATATATACTAGGAGGGATGTAGTATATATATATATTTATGTCTATATATATATATATATATATATATACTAGGAGGGATGTAGTATATATATACTGGGAGGGATGTAGTATATATATACTAGGAGGGATGTAGTATATATATACTGGGAGGGATGTAGTATATATATACTAGGAGGGATGTAGTATATATATACTAGGAGGGATGTAGTATATATATACTAGGAGGGTTGTAGTATATATATATACATACTAGGAGGGATGTAGTATATATATACTAGGAGGGATGTAGTATATATATACTGGGAGGGATGTAGTATATATATATACTAGGAGGGATGTAGTATATATATACTGGGAGGGATGTAGTATATATATACTAGGAGGGATGTAGCACATATATACTAGGAGGGATGTAGTATATATATATACTAGGAGGGATGTAGTATATATATACTGGGAGGGTTGTAGTATATATATACTAGGAGGGATGTAGTATATATATACTAGGAGGGATGTAGTATATATATACTAGGAGGGATGTAGTATATCTCACTAAGAATACATTTAGAGATTATTTTAATTCAAGTATTCGGGATTCAAGAAACTTTGAATAAAAACTTATGGGTGATATACAGCCCTAATGACTCTCGTACAGTCGGTATTCTTTAAACCTAAGAAACTTGCCAACCGATATGCTAGACTGTTTCCAGCCAAGACAGGACTCGCAGCAATGGTTTCAAGTTGGAAAACTTCAGATTCAGGAAGGATATAGGAAAGCACTGGTTTGGTAATAGAGTTGTGGATGAGTGGAACAAACTCCCCAGTACAGTTATTGAGGCTAAAACGTTGTGTAGTTTTAAAAATAGCTTATATAAATACATCTGTGGGTGTGGGTGGGTGTGAGTTAGACCTGACTAGCTTGTGCTGCTGGGTCTGGTGCCGTGCTCCTTCCTTGAATGGAG
>NC_091304.1:36065804-36078304 GCF_038502225.1 Cherax quadricarinatus | reverse complement strand
TCTTCTATTGTCCATGGGGAAGTGGAAAAGAATCTTTCCTCCGTAAGCCATGCGTGTCGTATGAGGCGACTAAAATGCCGGGAGGAATGGGCTAGTAACCCCTTCTCCTGTAGACACTTACTAAAAAAGAGAAGAAGAAAAACTTTATAAAACTGGGATGCTTAAATGTGCGTGGATGTAGTGCGGATGACAAGAAACAGATGATTGCTGATGTTATGAATGAAAAGAAGTTGGATGTCCTGGCCCTAAGCGAAACAAAGCTGAAGGGGGTAGGGGAGTTTCGGTGGGGGGAAATAAATGGGATTAAATCTGGAGTATCTGAGAGAGTTAGAGCAAAGGAAGGGGTAGCAGTAATGTTGAATGATCAGTTATGGAAGGAGAAAAGAGAATATGAATGTGTAAATTCAAGAATTATGTGGATTAAAGTAAAGGTTGGATGCGAGAAGTGGGTCATAATAAGCGTGTATGCACCTGGAGAAGAGAGGAATGCAGAGGAGAGAGAGAGATTTTGGGAGATGTTAAGTGAATGTATAGGAGCCTTTGAACCAAGTGAGAGAGTAATTGTGGTAGGGGACCTGAATGCTAAAGTAGGAGAAACTTTTAGAGAGGGTGTGGTAGGTAAGTTTGGGGTGCCAGGTGTAAATGATAATGGGAACCCTTTGATTGAACTTTGTATAGAAAGGGGTTTAGTCATAGGTAATACATATTTTAAGAAAAAGAGGATAAATAAGTATACAAGATATGATGTAGGGAGAAATGACAGTAGTTTGTTGGATTATGTATTGGTAGATAAAAGACTGTTGAGTAGACTTCAGGATGTACATGTTTATAGAGGGGCCACAGATATATCAGATCACTTTCTAGTTGTAGCTACACTGAGAGTAAAAGGTAGATGAGATACAAGGAGAATAGAAGCATCAGGGAAGAGAGAGGTGAAGGTTTATAAACTAAAAGAGGAGGCAGTTAGGGTAAGATATAAACAGCTATTGGAGGATAGATGGGCTAATGAGAGCATAGGCAATGGGGTCGAAGAGGTATGGGGTAGGTTTAAAAATGTAGTGTTAGAGTGTTCAGCAGAAGTTTGTGGTTACAGGAAAGTGGGTGCGGGAGGGAAGAGGAGCGATTGGTGGAATGATGATGTGAAGAGAGTAGTAAGGGAGAAAAAGTTAGCATATGAGAAGTTTTTACAAAGTAGAAGTGATGGAAGGAGGGAAGAGTATATGGAGAAAAAAAGAGAGGTTAAGAGAGTGGTGAAGCAATGTAAAAAGAGAGCAAATGAGAGAGTGGGTGAGATGTTATCAACAAATTTTGTTGAAAATAAGAAAAAGTTTTGGAGTGAGATTATCAAGTTAAGAAAGCCTAGAGAACAAATGGATTTGTCAGTTAAAAATAGGAGAGGAGAGTTATTAAATGGAGAGTTAGAGGTATTGGGAAGATGGAGGGAATATTTTGAGGAATTGTTAAATGTTGATGAAGATAGGGAAGCTGTGATTTCGTGTATAGGGCAAGGAGGAACAACATCTTTTAGGAGTGAGGAAGAGCCAGTTGTGAGTGTGGGGGAAGTTCGTGAGGCAGTAGGTAAAATGAAAGGGGGTAAGGCAGCCGGGATTGATGGGATAAAGATAGAAATGTTAAAAGCAGGTGGGGATATAGTTTTGGAGTGGTTGGTGCAATTATTTAATAAATGTATGGAAGAGGGTAAGGTACCTAGGGATTGGCAGAGAGCATGCATAGTTCCTTTGTATAAAGGCAAAGGGGATAAAAGAGAGTGCAAAAATTATAGGGGGATAAGTCTGTTGAGTATACCTGGCAAAGTGTATGGTAGAGTTATTATTGAACGAATTAAGAGTAAGACGGAGAATAGGATAGCAGATGAACAAGGAGGCTTTAGGAAAAAGTAGGGGGTGTGTGGACCAGGTGTTTACAGTGAAACATATAAGTGAACAGTATTTAGATAAGGCTATAGAGGTCTTTGTGGCATTTATGGATTTGGAAATGGCGTATGACAGGGTGGATAGGGGGGCAATGTGGCAGATGTTGCAGGTGTAGTGTAGGAGGTAGGTTACTGAAAGCAGTGAAGAGTTTTTACGAGGATAGTGAGGCTCAAGTTAGAGTATGTAGGAAAGAGGGAAATTATTTCCCAGTAAAAGTAGGCCTTAGACAAGGATGTGTGATGTCACCGTGGTTGTTTAATATATTTATAGATGGGGTTGTAAGAGAAGTAAATGCGAGGGTCTTGGCAAGAGGCGTGGAGTTAAAAGATAAAGAATCAAACATAAAGTGGGAGTTGTCACAGTTGCTCTTTGCTGATGACACTGTTCTCTAGGGAGATTCTGAAGAGAAGTTGCAGAGATTGGTGGATGAATTTGGTAGGGTGTGCAAAAGAAGAAAATTGAAAGTGAATACAGGAAAGAGTAAGGTTATGAGGATAACAAAAAGATTAGGTGATGAAAGATTGGATACCAGATTGGAGGGAGAGAGTATGGAGGAGGTGAATGTATTCAGATATTTGGGAGTGGACGTGTCAGCGGATGGGTCTATGAAAGATGAGGTGAATCATAGAATTGATGAGGGGAAAAGGGTGAGTGGTGCACTTAGGAGTCTGTGGAGACAAAGAACTTTGTCCTTGGAGGCAAAGAGGGGAATGTATGAGAGTATAGTTTTACCAACGCTCTTATATGGGTGTGAAGAATGGGTGATGAATGTTGCAGCGAGGAGAAGGCTGGAGGCAGTGGAGATGTCATGTCTGAGAGCAATGTGTGGTGTGAATATAATGCAGAGAATTCGTAGTTTGGAAGTTAGGAGGAGGTGCGGGATTACCAAAACTGTTGTCCAGAGGGCTGAGGAAGGGTTGTTGAGGTGGTTCGGACATGTGGAGAGAATGGAGCGAAACAGAATAACTTCAAGAGTGTATCAGTCTGTAGTGGAAGGAAGGCGGGGTAGGGGTCGGCCTAGGAAAGGTTGGAGGGAGGGGGTAAAGGAGGTTGTGTGTGTGAGGGGCTTGGACTTCCAGCAGGCATGCGTGAGCGTGTTTGATAGGAGTGAATGGAGACTAATGGTTTTTAATACTTGACGTGCTGTTGGAGTGTGAGCAAAGTAACATTTATGAAGGGGTTCAGGAAAACCGGCAGGCCGGACTTGAGTCCTGGAGATGGGAAGTACAGTGCCTGCACTCTGAAGGAGGGGTGTTAATGTTGCAGTTAAAAACTGTAGCGTAAAGCACCCTTCTGGCAAGACAGTGATGGAGTGAATGATGGTGAAAGTTTTTCTTTTTCGGGCCACCCTGCCTTGGTGGGAATCGGCCAGTGTGATAATAAATAAATAAATAAATAAATATATTTATATATATATATATATATATATATATATATATATATATATATATATATATATATATATATATATATATATATATATATATATATATATGTGTGTGCGTGTGTGTGTACTCACCTAGTTGTACTCACCTAGTTGAGGTTGCGGGGGTCGAGTCCGAGCTCCTGGCCCCGCCTCTTCACTGATCGCTACTAGGTCACTCTCCCTGAGCCGTGAGCTTTATCGTACCTCTGCTTAAAGCTATATATGGATCCTGCCTCCACTACATCGCTTCCCAAACTATTCCACTTACTGACTACTCTGTGGCTGAAGAAATACTTCCTAACATCCCTGTGATTCATCTGTGTCTTTAGCTTCCAACTGTGTCCCCTTGTTACTGTGTCCAATCTCTGGAACATCCTGTTTTTGTCCACCTTGTCAATTCCTCTCAGTATTTTGTATGTCGTTATCATGTCCCCCCTATCTCTCCTGTCCTCCAGTGTCGTCAGGTTGATTTCCCTTAACCTCTCCTCGTAGGACATACCTCTTAGCTCTGGGACTAGTCTTGTTGCAAACCTTTGCACTTTCTCTAGTTTCTTTACGTGCTTGGCTAGGTGTGGGTTCCAAACTGGTGCCGCATACTCCAATATGGGCCTAACGTATACGGTGTACAGGGTCCTGAACGATTCCTTATTAAGATGTCGGAATGCTGTTCTGAGGTTTGCTAGGCGCCCATATGCTGCAGCAGTTATTTGGTTGATGTGCGCTTCAGGAGATGTGCCTGGTGTTATACTCACCCCAAGATCTTTTTCCTTGAGTGAGGTTTGTAGTCTCTGACCCCCTAGACTGTACTCCGTCTGCGGCCTTCTTTGCCCTTCCCCAATCTTCATGACTTTGCACTTGGTGGGATTGAACTCCAGGAGCCAATTGCTGGACCAGTTCTGCAGCCTGTCCAGATCCCTTTGTAGTTCTGCCTGGTCTTCGATCGAGTGTATTCTTCTCATCAACTTCACGTCATCTGCAAACAGGGACACCTCAGAGTCTATTCCTTCCGTCATGTCGTTCACAAATACCAGAAACAGCACTGGTCCTAGGACTGACCCCTGCGGGACCCCGCTGGTCACAGGTGCCCACTCTGACACCTCGCCACGTACCATGACTCGCTGCTGTCTTCCTGACAAGTATTCCCTGATCCATTGTAGTGCCTTCCCTGTTATCCCTGCTTGGTCCTCCAGTTTTTGCACCAATCTCTTGTGTGGAACTGTGTCAAACGCCTTCTTGCAGTCCAAGAAAATGCAATCCACCCACCCCTCTCTCTCTTGTCTTACTGCTGTCACCATGTCATAGAACTCCAGTAGGTTTGTGACACAGGATTTCCCGTCCCTGAAACCATGCTGGCTGCTGTTGATGAGATCATTCCTTTCTAGGTGTTCCACCACTCTTCTCCTGATAATCTTCTCCATGATTTTGCATACTATACATGTCAGTGACACTGGTCTGTAGTTTAATGCTTCATGTCTGTCTCCTTTTTTAAAGATTGGGACTACATTTGCTGTCTTCCATGCCTCAGGCAATCTCCCTGTTTCGATAGATGTATTGAATATTGTTGTTAGGGGTACACATAGCGCCTCTGCTCCCTCTCTCAATACCCATGGGGAGATGTTATCTGGCCCCATTGCCTTTGAGGTATCTAGCTCACTCAGAAGCCTCTTCACTTCTTCCTCGGTTGTGTGCACTGTGTCCAGCACTTGGTGGTGTGCCCCACCTCTCCGTCTTTCTGGAGTCCCTTCTGTCTCCTCTGTGAACACTTCTTTGAATCTCTTGTTGAGTTCTTCACATACTTCCCGGTCATTTCCTGTTGTCTCTCCTCCTTCCTTCCTTAGCCTGATTACCTGGTCCTTGACTGTTGTTTTCCTCCTGATGTGGCTGTACAACAGTTTCGGGTCAGATTTGGCTTTCGCTGCTATGTCATTTTCATATTGTCTTTGGGCCTCCCTTCTTATCTGTGCATATTCATTTCTGGCTCTACGACTGTTCTCCTTATTCTCCTGGGTCCTTTGCCTTCTATATTTCTTCCAATCCCTAGCACACTTGGTTTTTGCCTCCCTGCACCTTTGGGTAAACCATGGGCTCATCCTGGCTTTTTCATTACTCCTGTTACCCTTGGGTACAAACCTCTCCTCAGCCTCCTTGCATTTTATTGCTACATATTCCATCATCTCATTAACTGGTTTCCCTGCCAGTTCTCTGTCCCACTGAACCCCGTTCAGGTAGTTCCTCATTCCTGTGTAGTCCCCTTGTAGTTTGGCTTCATTCGTCCTGGCCTTCCTGCTTCTCCCTCCACTTGTAGCTCTACTGTGTATTCGAAGCTTACAACCACATGGTCACTGGCCCCAAGGGGTCTTTCATATGTGATGTCCTCGATATCTGCACTACTGAAGGTGAATACTAAGTCCAGCCTTGCTGGTTCATCCTCTCCTCTCTCTCTTGTAGTGTCCCTTACGTGTTGGTACATGAAGTTCTCCAGTACCACCTCCATCATCTTAACCCTCCAAGTATCTTGGCCCCCATGTGGGTCCAAGTTCTCCCAATCTATCTCCTTGTGGTTAAAGTCACCCATGATCAGGAGCTTTGCCCTGCATGCATGAGCTCTTCTGGCCACTCTAGCCAGTGTGTCAACCATCGCTCTATTGCTCTCGTCGTACTCTTGCCTTGGCCTCCTGCTGTTCTGTGGTGGGTTATACATCACTGCTATTACCACCTTGGGACCTCCAGAGTGAAGTGTTCCCACTATGTAATCACTTTCTTCTCCGCTATCTTCTCTCTCCAGCTCATCAAAATTCCAGCGATTTTTGATCAGCAACGCCACTCCTCCACCCCCCCTGTTCCCTCTGTCTTTCCTCAGGATTTGGTATCCCGTTGGAAAGATGGCATCTGTTATCATACCTGTAAGCTTGGTTTCTGTGAGAGCTATGATGTCCGGTGATGCTTCTTTGACTCTTTCTTGCCACTCCTCCCACTTATTTGTTATTCCATCAGCGTTTGTGTACCATACCTTCAGTTTCCTTTCCAACACTGTGGTTTGGGGGGCCTGTGAGGGTGGGAGACCTGGTGGCATACTGTGGGGTTCTATAGCTTGGTGTTGGGTGGAGGCTGTGGGTATGGATTGTAGGGTGTGTTGGGATGGTGTGATAGGTTGTATGGTTCTGAGAGTAGTTGTGTGTGTGCTTGCCCTTGCTGTTCTGTCCTGCTCTGACTGACCTCTGCTGGTTCCCTCCTTGTCTCTTTTCCTAGCTCCTTTCGCTTTTTTGTCCTCTCCCTCAGCTGCTGTCGTTCTGATTTTGTTCTGTCTCTGTCTAGGAACACCCTCTTGTACTCTTCCGAGTATTTCAATCGTGGTTTCTCTTGGAGGATCCTGTTCCGCACTGTTTCCGTCCTGAGAATCAGCTTGATTGGTCGGTTTCTCACCTTCGAGTACCCCCCTATTCTCTGAAAATTTACAATCTCGTCCCTCTCTTCACCTATTTCTGTTATGATTTTCTCAATCTCCTTCCTTTCTTCCTGCTTCCTTTCAGTGTGTGTCCTTTCCTCTCTCTCCTGAAGCCCATGGATAAACACTGATTTTGCCCTTTCTTCCTCGCATTGCCTCACCCTCTGTGGCTCTGGATCCTGCCTGTATGTGGTCAGTTTCTCCCTTGATTTTTCCAGTGGCTCTTGATAGCCTTGTTGTGCCTCAGCATTCGACCTATCACCCTCTCCATCTGCAACCAGTTGATCTTCCCTTTCACTCCTTGGTCCTCCTTGGCAGATTGATGTGACCTTAGCATAATTCATAATTCCTTCCTTCCTGTTCAGCCTCGCAGCTTCATATGCTGTGTCTTCTCTGGTCACTGCCCCTGTAACTCGCTCCAGCCTATTTATCTCAACTTCTAGGACCCTTATCTTGGCTACTGCAGTTTCGACTTGTGCCTCCCAATTCTTTGTCTCCTTCTCCAACCACCTTTCCAATTTCACAGAGAGCTCTTTCTCCATTTTTTCAGAAAGCTCTCCTAATTTTCTCTCCCACTCTTGTTCCATCCTTTTCCACTGCTCCTCCATCCACTCCTCCCTACCCGAACCATTCTCATCTGATCCTTGGGTCCTGCGAGTCCCCACCATTTTTTTTTTTTTTTTTTTTTTTTTTTTTTTTTTTTTTTTGTTTTTTTTTTTTTTTTTTTTTTTAAGAGTAGGAGAGGGGAGAGTTAGAAGGGAAAATGGGGACGAGAGAGAGCAAGAGAGAGAGAGAGCAAGAGAGAGAGAGAGCAAGAGAAAGAGAGAGCAGGAGAGAGAGAGAGCAAGAGAGAGAGCAAGAGAGAGAGAGAGAGCAAGAGAGAGAACAAGAGAGAGAGAGAGCAAGAGAGAGAGCAAGAGAGAGAGAGAGAGCAAGAGAGAGAGCAAGAGAGAGAGAGAGCAAGAGGGAGAGAGAGCAAGAGAGAGAGAGAGAGCAAGAGAGCGAGCAAGAGAGAGAGAGAGAGAGCAAGAGAGAGAGAGCAAGAGAGAGAGCAAGAGAGAGAGAGAGCAAGAGGGAGAGAGAGCAAGAGAGAGAGAGAGCAAGAGAGAGAGAGAGCAAGAGAGAGAGAGAGCAAGAGAGAGAGAGAGCAAGAGAGAGAGAGAGCAAGAGAGAGAGCAAGAGAGAGAGAGAGAGCAAGAGAGAGAGAGAGCAAGAGAGAGAGAGAGCAAGAGAGAGAGAGAGAGCAAGAGAGAGAGAGAGCAAGAGAGAGAGAGAGCAAGAGAGAGAGAGCAAGATAGAGAGAAGAGAGAGAGCAAGAGAGAGAGCAAGAGAGAGAGAGCAAGAGAGAGAGCAAATATTATGAGCAGGAGAGAGAGAGAGCTATGTACTAGCATCAAGAGAGAGAGCAAGAGAGAGAGAGCAAGAGAGAGAGCAAGAGCTGGTTGGTACAATGCAACACAGTGATTTGTGTAACATCTTCCTTTAGTGGAAAGTGGACAGCATAAACAGTGTTTATTAAGTGATAGTGAGAAGGCAACACTTCCAGCTAGTGGCCACTGCCGCCCGCCCTCACTACCACCGGCTATAAACACCCCCACCCACCCACACTCCACCCCACCCACGACATCACCACCCACCCTCTCTCTCTCTCCTGTGAACTTCAAACCTAAGCCTCCTCTGGGATGACTTCACACCGCAAAATAGCAAGATTATCTACGCTATCTGGCTATTGTCCCAGTAGATACTGCAGTGTTTGTGGGTATACCACAAGGGACAAGGATCTTCTTGGATGTAAAGAGCCTACTTGTTCCAACTACTGCCACACAGATTGCATTCCAGAAGAAGAATTTTGTTGCAGCCAGGTTGAAAATTTCAGAAAATTTAAGGATATCCATAATCCTGTGGTATATGTGGATACAAGCCTGGAGCTACAGGAGGAGGGTTCAGAAGTCCTACCTCAGGGACTCCTGTCCAAAGATCAAGACTGCCCTCTTGGGCTGTGTTGTAAAGTTGCAGCTAAGATAATCCATCACAGGGAAGCACTTCATGAGCTCCTCAAATCATTAGATAACCTACAAGCTATTGTAGAAGGTCAGTGCAAGCCTACATTAAGTGACGTAAGCTGCTCAGCTGATGGCGACACTATTGACAAAGACTGGAAGTCCCACACTGAGCTTAACTCAGGGGTAAACATCTGGTGGAATTCTGTCATCGCTAAGGTCCCACAGACTGACAGAGTTCAAAACACTACCTTTGGGAATTCTAACACAATTCCTCTGACCACCACAGAGGGAACAAATCCTCTTCCCAGCAACGTGGGAAGCCTTGGATCTGTTAATTCTCCTACACCTGACATCTCTGCTTCAGCCACTGCCAGTCTACTTGACAGTGCACATACCATCTCTGATCCCACACCTGTCAGCACACCTGCCGATACTATTCTAGAATCTGGTAGTAGTGCTTCGACAGCAAGCTCTGAGCCAGGAGTTTCTCCACCAGAGAACGGTGCAGTTAGTGATCAGGGAACTATCACTGCACCTGATCACCTGCTGCGCCGAAGTACGAACAGCAGGGACACATCTGTCAGAACTGGTAGAGGGCGGGGTAGAGGACGTGGAGGAGGACGTGGTGGAGGAAGACATCTACAGCCGTCTCACCCTCCACTAACACAGTTCCAGCGGCAGAATCCGAGGACAAATCTGCGAAACACAGGAGGTACAACAAATCCTAGTCCACCCTCCCAGGCACCTAGGCTGTGCTCTCGCTGTCACCGGAAGGGGCACTCTGCCAACAACTGCCTGCGAGATACCAGGTGTAACTACTGCTACAAGAAAGGACATAAGGAGGACCAGTGTCGGAAGAAAAAGGAACTTGACAGACAGGGCCACCTGTTTAGAGACCTGTTCTCAGAACAAACCAGCAGGATCTCTGAATTGGTAAACACTCTCACACGTCACTCACTCAGCTACTCCTATCCCAGCCCAGCAGGTGGGATTGGGCCTTATACAAGACCACAGACCTACATCCCTGCAGCTGCCTCAGTACCCTACCTCTCTCAAGGGCAGGCACCTTACATTCCCTACACACCCACCACCTCAAGCTGACCACTTCATCATGAGGAGCCAGTCTATCAGCATCCTGTCGGCCAACATTAGAGGTTTCATTACTAATGTTGGAGAGCTCACACATAGCTTTGTGAACACTCGACGTCCCGACATGATAGCTGTTGTTGAAACATTTTTGGATGACAGGACTCCAGAAAATTTTGCAAGAATTGCTGGCTACACCTCATGGATGAGAAGAGACAGGCAAGGGCAAGGAGGTGGTGTTGCTGTGTGCTTCTCTAAAAGTGTTCATGCCCAGCACATAGATGTTGCCACCCCTACACATCTTGAAATGATGTTCTTCAAGCTCTGTATAAACACTAGTACCTCTGTACTAGCATGTGCAATGTACAGACCTCAGTGGCAACATGCAGACCCTATCAACTTCCTAATGGAAAATATTGACTCCCTTCTGCTACAACACAACTGTCAACATATTATAATTGTTGGTGACCTCAACCAGCACCTTATACAGAGGGACTTTGATGACCTTCTTGCAGTGTTTGACATGAGAAACTTTGTTGATTTCCCTACTCATATCTCTGGCTCCTCCCTTGACCCAGTAGTGAGTGATCTGGCAGAAGGCATAGTCACTTGTCAACCCCTCGGGTACGTTGGATCGTCTGACCACAAGGCTGTTTTTACCACACTTAAGATCCCAACAGAACGAGGTGAGGAGTCCACACGCACAACCTGGCTATGGGAAAGAGGTAATTGGCCAGCCCTTTGCTCTGAGCTCGCCACCACCGACTGGAATGCTCTTCTCCAGGGGGATGTTGACAACCAAGTGAAAGCCTTCACTGGACACATCCTTAATCTGCAACAAGAACACATTCCTCACCGGCAATATGTGACAAAGCCTACAGATCAGCCTTGGTTTGGCTTTCGTTGTAGAGAGGCTGCTACTGCTAAGTACAAAGCATGGCGAAGGTATAAGAGACATCCTACCACCTATAACAGGAACTTGCACATGCAAGCCTGTAGGCATATGGGTGATGTTCAAAAGTGGGCCATTGCTAAATGGGAGTTGGACACTAAAAGAAAGTTAGCATCAGGTAGGGTAGGCTCCAAAACCTGGTGGTCCCTGGTCAAGGACAGACAAGGTTATCTGCCTGATGAACTTATTCCACCTCTAAATCGACAGGATGGGACCACCTCTACTAGTAGTCAAGAGAAAGCGGACCTCTTTGCTGAACACTTTGCTACCAAAATGCAAGTTCCTGATCCAGCAAGGGACCCTCCTTGGCTAGCTGCAAGAACTGTATCAAAACTGTCAGGGGTGACAATAAGGCAGGAGGAGGTGCATTTCCTTCTTAAATCACTTGACCAAGAAAAGGCTGTGGGCCCAGACAAGTTGAGCCCAAGATTGTTGAGAAGATGTGCAGACCAGCTAGCAGCACCTCTAACTCGCATCTTTCAGCACTGCCTAGTACAGTGCAAATGGCCCTCTCCATGGAAAGAGGCAAATGTAGTCCCTGTTCACAAAAAGAAGAGCAGAGCAGAAATCAGCAACTACAGACCAGTGTCACTCCTGTCAATCACTGGTAAGATCCTTGAGACAATAATCTCAAGACAAATGACAGATTTTTTTGACTACCACTCACTACTTTGTGATCGTCAATATGGCTTCAGGAAAGGTTACTCTGCTGCTGATCTGTTGTTAAACCTCTCCACTAAGTGGCACCAGTCACTGGATGAATCCAAAGTCAGCTGTGTGGTAGCACTGGACATTGCTGGCGCTTTCGACCGGGTGTGGCACCAGGGCCTCTTAGCAAAACTTCAAGCACTGGGAATTGCAGGCTCTACACTATGTCTCCTCAGTGATTACCTTCATGGTAGATCTCTAAGTGTAGTCCTCAATGGAACGGAATCAGCAAGACATCCTATTGGGGCAAGCGTTCCACAAGGAAGTGTGCTGGGTCCACTGTTATGGAATGTCTACTTCAACGACCTTCTTCATCTCATCCCAGAATCACATGCATATGCAGACGACTGTACACTGACATTCACTTATCCAAGAGAAGAAATGCCAGCTGCTCTAAGCTACATCAATCACCAGCTGAGAGCTATATCAGCTTGGGGAAATAGATGGCAAGTAACATTTGCACCTGAGAAAACGCAAATGATGATCGTCTCTAGGCACCATGATGGTAATGCTGGTGCAGTAGTTAGGATGAATGGGAGGATGTTGGCACCTGGAGAAGAAGTTGATATCCTTGGGGTGAAGTTTGACTCCAAACTAACCATGAAGAACCATGTTGTAAATCTTGCAAACAAGGCAGCCAGGAAGCTTACAGCACTTCGCCGTATCTCGCATCTGCTTGACAGTAGGGGTTGCAAGATACTGTACGAGGCACAAGTACGCTCACACCTTGAGTATGCTCCACTTTCTTGGTTTGCCTGTCCCCCCTCTCATCTGCGACTGCTTGACAGAGTAGAGAACAGAGCAAGACGTCTCATCTCTCGCCTGGACCCATCCTGGATGGATCTGTCATTTCAGCAGAGCCTTCAACATAGGAGGGATGTGGGTGGCCTTACTGTTATGTACAAGGCCAATATTGTCAAAATACCACACTTGGATCCACTTCGAG
>NC_091304.1:36050804-36063304 GCF_038502225.1 Cherax quadricarinatus | reverse complement strand
TTTCCTTGAGTGAGGTTTGTAGTCTCTGGCCCCCTAGACTGTACTCGGTCTGCAGTCTTCTTTGCCCTTCCTCAATCTTCATGACTTTGCACTTGGTGGGGTTGAACTCCAAGAGCCAATTGCTGGACCAGGTCTGCAGCCTGTCCAGATCCTTTTGTAGTTCTGCCTGTTCTTCGATCGAATGAATTCTTCTCATAAACTTCACGTCTATTCCTTCCGTCATGTTCACAAATACCAGAAACAGCACTGGTCCTAGGAGTGACCCCTGTGGGACCCCGCTGGTCACAGGCGCCCACTCTGACACCTCGCCACGTACCATGACTCGCTGCTGTCTTCCTGACAAGTATTCCCTGATCCATTGTAGTGCCTTCCCTGTTATCCCTGCTTGGTCCTCCAGTTTTTTGCACTAATCTCTTGTGTGGAACTGTGTCAAACGCCTTCTTCTAGTCCAAGAAAATGCAATCCACCCACCCCTCTCTCTCTCTCTCTTGTCGTGCTGCTGTCACCCTGTCATAGAACTTCAGTAGGTTTGTGACACAGGATTTCCGGTCCCTGAAACCATGTTGGCTGCTGTTGATGAGATCATTCCTTTCTAGGTGTTCCACCACTCTTTTCCTGATAATTTTCTCCATGATTTTGCATACTATACATGTCAGTGACACTGGTCTGGAGTTTAGTGCTTCATGTCTGTCTCCTTTTTTAAAAATTGGGACTACATTTGCTGTATTCCATGCCTCAGGCAATCTCCCTGTTTCGATCGATGTATTGAATATTGTTAGGGGTACACATAGCGCCTCTGCTCCCTCTCTCAGGACCCATGGAGAGATGTTATCTGGCCCCATTGCCTTTGAGGTATCTAGCTCACTCAGAAGCCTCTTCACTTCTTCCTCGGTTGTGTGTACTGTGTCCAGCACTTGGTGGTGTACCCCACCTCTCCGTCTTTCTGGAGCCCCTTCTGTCTCCTCTGTGAACACTTCTTTGAATCTCTTGTTGAGTTCCTCACATACTTCACGGTCATTTTTTGTTGTCTCTCCTCCTTCCTTCCTTAGCCTGATTACCTGGTCCTTGACTGTTGTTTTCCTCCTGATGTGGCAGTATAACAGCTTCGGGTCAGATTTGGCTTTCGCTGCTATGTCGTTTTCATATTGTCATTGGGCCTCCCTTCGTATCAGGGCATATTCATTTCTGGCTATACGACTGCTCTCCTTATTCTCATGGGTCCTTTGCCTTCTATACTTCTACCATTCAATAGCACACTTGGTTTTTGCCTCCCTGCACCTTTGGGTGAATCATGGGCTCATCCTGGCTTTTTCATTATTCCTGTTACCCTTGGGTACAAACCTCCCCTCAGCCACCTTGCACATTGTTGCTACATATTCCATCATCTCATTAACTGGCTTCCATGCCAGTCTGTGTGTGTGTGTGTGTGTGTGTGTGTGTGTGTGTGTGTGTGTGTGTGTGTGTGTGTGTTGTGCTGAATAAGTAAAACTTGTGATTTTGGCTTAAATAGCAACGCTCTTTTTGCCGAATAAGCTAAGCGAAAGCTTTTGTATGTAATAATTTCGGTATAAGAGAATGCTTTAGAAAGGACTTAGTTTTAAATGAGTTCTTGCTAATTGACAAATTTTACCTATTTGGCCCGACATATATAGGTAAAAGTGGTCAGTTCGCAAGAACTCATTTAAAATTATATCCTTACTAAAATGTTCTATAGTACGTTTCAAGATATATTATTTCATTGATATTAATATAAAAGGGACCGTAGAAGTGAATAAATAAATATTAAATATTTCTTTAATATTAAATATTAAATATTCTTCAATATTATATATTTCTTCACTTATGATTCATGTATTAAAATAATTTTGTTAATTACACTGACAAACTCACTTAAACATATTTATATATTTTTTATGTTAGTGATGGACGGCAAGTGAGATTTTTCTCTTTTTATTGTAACATCAGAAGTAAAAGCTCGTTACCTAAATGTAATAAAATAACTTATATCTGCAGGTCGAGGAGCTGCCCCAGAAAATTACTGCCTGTTTTTTTTTGACGTGTTATCCTGGCCACCACTACGTGTTATCCTGGCCACCACTACGTGTTATCCTGGCCACCACTACGTGTTATCCTGGCCACCACTACGTGTTATCCTGGCCACCACTACGTGTTATCCTGGCCACCACTACGTGTTATCCTGGCCACCACTACATCATATACTACACTCCGGGGACTCCTGCTGAACACAGGAACCTTGATTCTCTCCATCTTCAGCTACTTTTTAATATGGCAGATTAGTCGTGTAGGACAGAATTTTATAAACGAGGTACGACCACCAATGTCTTTCTGAATTATTTAGGTACATAAATTAATTACATTAACTTCACTGGTGTGATGTTATCACCACGTGTGTTAAGGAACGTGTAAATAAGTATATATTTTCCACAGAAATGCTGAGAGGATAAAGTTGTGGGTTTGTTTTATGATCCAGGTCACAGGAAAAATCAAATAGGTCATTTAAATCATCGCAGTTGCTTAATAGTATTTTATGACTCAATCTAATTTTTAATTTGGTGTCACTACTATTAGCGAACTGAAAGGATTATATGGGACAACGACAAAAAATATGTTTGGTCTGCTACTGTTCTTCTGTATTATTGTACTGTATTGGCTTTCTATGTTATTTTACTGTACTAGTCTTCTGTGTTACTGTACTGAACTGGTCTTCTGTGTTACTGTACTGCACTGGTCTTCTGTTATTGTGTTGTACTGGTCTTCTGTGTTACTGTACTGTACTGGTCTTCTGTGTTATTGTGTTCTACTGGTCTTCTGTGTTACTGTACTGTACTGGTCTTCTGTGTTATTGTACTGTACTGGTCTTCTGTGTTATTGTAATGCTCTGGTCTTGTGTGTTATTGTACTGTACTGGTCTTCTGTGTTACTGTACTGTACTGGTCTTCTGTGTTATTGTACTGTACTGGTCTTCTGTGTTATTGTACTGTACTAGTCTTTTCTGTTACTGTACTGTACTGGTCTTCTGTGTTATTGTACTGGTCTTCTGTGTTATTGTACTGTACTGTGTTACTGTCTGTGTTATGTGTACTGTACTGGTCTTCTGTGTTACTGTACTGTACTGTGTCTTCTGTGTTATGTGTACTGTACTGGTCTTCTGTGTTACTGTACTGTCATCTGTGTTACTTCTGTGTTATTGTACTGTACTGGTCTTCTGTGTTACTGTACTGTACTGGTCTTACTGGTCTTCTGTGTTACTGTACTGGTCTTCTGTGTTACTGTACTGTCATCTGTTACTTCTGTGTTACTGTACTGGTCTTCTGTGTTACTGTACTGGTCTTCTGTGTTACTGTACTGTTCCTCTGTGTTACTGTACTGGTCTTCTGTGTTACTGTACTGGTCTTCTGTGTTACTGTACTGTTCCTCTGTGTTACTGTACTGATTTTCTGTGTTACTGTACTGGTCTTCTGTGTTACTGTACTGGTCTTCTGTGTTACTGTACTGGTCATCTGTGTTACTGTACTGATCTTCTGTGTTACTGTACTGGTCTTCTGTGTTACTGTACTGGTCTTCTGTGTTACTGTACTGGTCTTCTGTGTTACTGTACTGATTTTCTGTGTTAGTGTACTGATTTGTGTTAGTGTACTGGTCTTCTGTGTTAGTATACTGATCTTCTGTGTTCGAGTACTGGTCTTCTGTGTTACTGTACTGGTCATCTGTCTTACTGTTCTTGTCATCTGTGTTACTGTACTTGTCTTCTGTGTTACTTTACTGGTCTTCTGTCTCAGTGTACTGGTCTTCTGTGTTACTGTACTGGTCTTCTGTGTTACTGTACTGGTCTTCTGTGTTACTGTACTGGTCTTCTGTGTTACTGTTCTGGCCTTCTGTGTTACTGTACTGGTCTTCTGTGTTACTGTACTGGTCTTCTGTGTTACTGTACTGGTCTTCTGTGTTACTGTACTGGTCTTCTGTGTTACTGTACTGGTCTTCTGTGTTACTGTACTGGTCTTCTGTGTTACTGTACTGGTCTTCTGTGTTACTGTACTGGTCTTCTGTGTTACTGTACTGGTCTTCTGTGTTACTGTACTGGTCTTCTGTGTTACTGTACTGGTCTTCTGTGTTACTGTACTGGTCTTCTGTGTTACTGTACTGGTCTTTTATGTTACTGTACTGATCTTCTATTTTACTGTACTGGTCTTCTGTGTTGCTGGTCTTCTGTGTTACTGTACTGGTCTTAGGTGTTACTGGTCTTTTGTGTTACTGTACTGGTCTTCTACGTTACTGTACTGTCTCCTGTGTTATTGTACTGGTCTTCTGTATTACTATACTGGTCTTATGTGTTACTGTTCTGGTCTGCTGTGTTACTGTACTGGTTATATGTGTTACTGTACTGGTCTTCTGTGTTACTGTACTGGTCTTCTGTGTTAGTTACTGTACTGGTTTTCTGTGTTACTGTACTGGTCTTCTGTGTTACTGTACTGGTCTTCTGTGTTACTGTACTGGTCTTCTGTGTTACTGTACTGGTCTTCTGTGTTACTGTACTGTACTGGTCTTCTGTGTTACTGTACTGGTCTTCTGTGTTACTGTACTGGTCTTCTGTGTTACTGTACTGGTCTTCTGTGTTACTGTACTGGTCTTCTGTGTTACTGTACTGGTCTTCTGTGTTACTGTACTGGTCTTCTGTGTTACTGTACTGGTCTTCTGTGTTACTGTACTGGTCTTCTGTGTTACTGTACTGGTCTTCTGTGTTACTGTACTGGTCTTCTGTGTTACTGTACTGGTCTTCTGTGTTACTGTACTGGTCTTCTGTGTTACTGTACTGGTCTTCTGTGTTACTGTACTGGTCTTCTGTGTTACTGTACTGGTCTTCTGTGTTACTGTACTGGTCTTCTGTGTTACTGTACTGGTCTTCTGTGTTACTGTACTGGTCTTCTGTGTTACTGTACTGGTCTTCTGTGTTACTGTACTGGTCTTCTGTGTTACTGTACTGGTCTTCTGTGTTACTGTACTGGTCTTCTGTGTTACTGTACTGGTCTTCTGTGTTACTGTACTGGTCTTCTGTGTTACTGTACTGGTCTTCTGTGTTACTGTACTGGTCTTCTGTGTTACTGTACTGGTCTTCTGTGTTACTGTTCTGGTCTTCTGTGTTACTGTACTGGTCTTCTGTGTTACTGTACTGGTCTTCTGTGTTAATGTACTGGTCTTCTGTACTGTCTTCTGTGTTACTGTACTGGTCTTGTGTGTTACTGTGTCTTGTGTGTTACTGTTCTGGTCATCTGTGTTACTGTACTGGTCATCTGTGTTACTGTACTGGTCTTGTGTGTTACTGTGTCTTGTGTGTTACTGTACTGGTCTTCTGTGTTTGCAACATTACTATTTTGATTTACTTCTCTTGTATTATATTGTTCTTCTGTGTTGTTGTACTGCTTTACGTTATATATGTTTTATGTGTTACTATACTGTTTTTCTGTTACTATATTTTGTTGTGTCACTATGCTGTTTTATGTCTCACTTTACTGTTTTATTTGTTATTACACTGTTATATGTGTTGCATTATTGTTTTGTGTATTACTATATTGTTTTATTTGTTACTTTATTGTTTTGTTTGTTA
Source organism: Cherax quadricarinatus (assembly GCF_038502225.1). Lineage (NCBI taxonomy): Eukaryota > Metazoa > Arthropoda > Malacostraca > Decapoda > Parastacidae > Cherax > Cherax quadricarinatus. The sequence goes on along the minus strand of NC_091304.1, from coordinate 36,057,681 downwards.
CTATACTGTTTAATGTATTAGTATACTGTTTTATATATTACTATACTGTTTTATATGTTGCTATAAATATCATGTGTCTATACTGTTGAATGTGTTACTGTACTGTTTTATGTTACTGTACTGTTCTTACTTGTTACTGTACTGGTGATGCTGACAAACTGTCGATAAGGTCACTTTTATCCTGAACAGTACTTAAGTGTTCTCTAATGTACTGTTATCGAGTTTTACTGTACCAGTTTTGTGCATATCTTTACCGTTCTTGTATATATATATATATATATATATATATATATATATATATATATATATATATATATATATATATATATATATATATATATATATATATATATATATATATATATATATATATATATATATATATATATATATATATATATATATATATATATATATATATATGCATTAAGATCACAGAAAGCAGGTGATTTTAAAATATGCAAAACAACCACTATGAAAAAGTAGTGAAATTCCAAGCGCTTTCGTGACTACTCACATTGTTAAGGAACTATGAAAGTAATGCATCAAAGGAAGACAATTAAAGGGCTTAGACTACACCTCGCAGTCAACTCCCACAACAAAGAAACACCTGACGCGCGGCAATACCGGACTCTATACACAAATAACCCGCACATAAAAGAGAGAAGCTTACGACGACGTTTCGGTCCGACTTGGACCATTGATAAAGTCACACTAACCAAATAAACAAATTGAACAAATAATAAACCTTATTTCTTGGGTAGAATATTTTGTTAGTGGGATGTCGTGAGGACCTGTCTAGTTGGACCAGCGGACCTACTGCAGTGTTCCTCTTTTCTTATGAGTCCGGTATTGCCGCGCGTCAGGTGTTTTTTTGTTGTGGGAGTTGACTGTGTGATGTAGTCTAAGCCCTTTAATTGCCTTCCTTTGATGAATTACTTTTATAGTTCCTTGACAATGTGAGTAGTCACGAATGCGCTTGGAATTTCACTACTCTTTCATAGTGGTTGTTTTGCATATATATATATATATATATATATATATATATATATATATATATATATATATATATATATATATATATATATATATATATATATATATATATATATATATATATCAAAACAGGTTTATTAGATCATCTTTAAGCCTGGCCGACACGTCTCCTGGTCGACACGTCTCCTGGTCGACACGTCTCCTGGCTGACACGTCTCCTGGCTGACACGTCTCCTGGTCGACACGTCTCCTGGTCGACACGTCTCCTGGTCGACACGTCTCCTGGCTGACACGTCTCCTGGTCGACACGTCTCCTGGTCGACACGTCTCCTGGCTGACACGTCTCCTGGCTGACACGTCTCCTGGTCGACACGTCTCCTGGTCGACACGTCTCCTGGTCGACACGTCTCCTGGCTGACACGTCTCCTGGTCGACACGTCTCCTGGTCGACACGTCTCCTGGCTGACACGTCTCCTGGTCGACACGTCTCCTGGTCGACACGTCTCCTGGCTGACACGTCTCCTGGCTGACACGTCTCCTGGCTGACACGTCTCCTGGTCGACACGTCTCCTGGCTGACACGTCTCCTGGCTGACACGTCTCCTGGTCGACACGTCTCCTGGTCGACACGTCTCCTGGCTGACACGTCTCCTGGCTGACACGTCTCCTGGCCGACACTTCTCCTGGCCGACACGTCTCCTGGCCGACACGTCTCCTGGTCGACACGTCTCCTGGCCGATACGTCTCCTGGCCGACACGTCTCCTGGCCGACACGTCTCCTGGTCGACACGTCTCCTGGCCGACACGTCTCCTGGCCGACACGTCTCCTGGCCGACACGTCTCCTGGCCGACATGTCTCCTGGCCGACACGTCTCCTGGCCGACATGTCTCCTGGCTGACACGTCTCCTGGCCGACACGTCTCCTGGCTGACACGTCTCCTGGCTGACACGTCTCCTGGCCGACACGTCTCCTGGTCGACACGTCGCCTGGCCGACACGTCTCCTGGCCGACACGTCTCCTGGCCGACACGTCTCCTTGCCGACACGTCTCCTGGCCGACACGCCTCCTGGCCGACACGTCTCCTGGCCGACATGCCTCCTGGCCGACACGTCTCCTGGCCGACACGTTTCCTGGCCGACTCGTCTCCTGGCCGACACGTGTCCTGGCCGACACGTCTCCTGGCCGACACGTCTCCTGGTCGACACGTCTCCTGGCCGACACGTCTCCTGGCCGACACGTCTCCTGGCCGACACGTCTCCTGGCTGACACGTCTCCTGGCCGAAACGTCTCCTGGCCGAAACGTCTCCTGGCCGAAACGTCTCCTGGCCGAAACGTCTCCTGGCCGACACGTCTCCTGGTCGACACGTCTTCTGGCCGACACGTCTCCTTGTCGACACGTCTCCTGGTCGTCACGTCTCCTGGCCAGCAAGTCTCCTGGTCGGCACGTCTCCTGGCAGACACGTCTCCTGGTCGACACATCTCCTGGTCGACTCGTCTTCTGGTCGACGCGTCTCCTGGATGACACGTCTCCTGGTCGACACGTCTGGTCGACACGTCTCCTGGTCGACACGTCTCCTGGTCGACACGTCTCCTGGTCGACACGCCTCCTGGTCGACACGTCTCCTGGTCGACACGTCTCCTGGCCGACACGTCTCCTGGCCGACACGTCTCCTGGTCGACACGTCTCCTGGCCGACACGTCTCCTTGTTAATGAATCAGATGAACTTCCATTAACGAATATCATCTGATGTATAAAGTAGTATAGCTGGAAAATCTGTGACATTTTATATTGAATTAAAAAGCAACATGGAACATTATACCAACCTACCAGTTTCCACGTAGGATGCTGGAACACAAGACTTGGCGTCAGTTTCCAGGTAGGATGCTGGAACACAAGACCTGGCGTCAGTTTCCACGTAGGATGCTGGAACACAAGACTTGGCGTCAGTTTCCAGGTAGGATGCTGGAACACAAGACCTGGCGTCAGTTTCCACGTAGGATGCTGGAACACAAGATCTGGCGTCAGTTTCCACGTAGGCTGCTGGAACACAAGATCTGGCGTCAGTTTCCAAGTAGGATGCTGGAACACAAGACCTGGCGTCAGTTTCCGAGTAGGATGCTGGAACACAAGACCTGGCGTCAGTTTCCACGTAGGATGCTGGAACACAAGATCAGGCGTCAGTTTCCACATAGGATGCTGGAACACAAGATCAGGCGTCAGTTTCCACGTAGGATGCTGGAACACAAGATCAGGCGTCAGTTTCCACATAGGATGCTGGAACACAAGACCTGGCGTCAGTTTCCACGTAGGATGCTGGAACACAAGACTTGGCGTCAGTTTCCAGGTAGGATGCTGGAACACAAGACCTGGCGTCAGTTTCCACGTAGGATGCTGGAACACAAGACTTGGCGTCAGTTTCCAGGTAGGATGCTGGAACACAAGACCTGGCGTCAGTTTTCACGTAGGCTGCTGGAACACAAGATCTGGCATCAGTTTCCACGTAGGCTGCTGGAACACAAGATCTGGCGTCAGTTTCCAAGTAGGATGCTGGAACACAAGACCTGGCGTCAGTTTCCGAGTAGGATGCTGGAACACAAGACCTGGCGTCAGTTTCCACGTAGGATGCTGGAGCACAAGACCTGGTGTCAGTTTCCACGTAGGATGCTGGAACACAAGACCTGGCGTCATTTTCCACGTAGGATGCTGGAACACAAGATCAGGCGTCAGTTTCCACATAGGATGCTGGAACACAAGACCTGGTGTCAGTTTCCACGTAGGATGCTGGAACACAAGACTTGGCGTCAGTTTCCAGGTAGGATGCTGGAACACAAGACCTGGCGTCAGTTTCCACGTAGGATGCTGGAACACAAGACTTGGCGTCAGTTTCCAGGTAGGATGCTGGAACACAAGACCTGGCGTCAGTTTCCACGTAGGCTGCTGGAACACAAGATCTGGCGTCAGTTTCCACGTAGGCTGCTGGAACACAAGATCTGGCGTCAGTTTCCACGTAGGATGCTGGAACACAAGACTTGGCGTCAGTTTCCAGGTAGGATGCTGGAACACAAGACCTGGCGTCAGTTTCCACGTAGGATGCTGGAGCACAAGACCTGGTGTCAGTTTCCACGCACGATGCTGGAACACAAAACCTGGCGTCAGTTTCCAAGTAGGATGCTGGAACACAAGACCTGGCGTCAGTTTCCACGTAGGATGCTGGAACACAAGACCTGGCGTCAGTTTCCACGTAGGATGCTGGAACACAAGATCAGGCGTCAGTTTCCAGGTAGGATGCTGGAACACAAGACAACTATGAAATACGGACAGGTGAGCTTTGCTGTGTTCCAGTATCTCAAAATAAAGAAAATAAAACTATATAACTAGAAACAAAGTAACTCTCTTAATCAGTTCCTACTTTTTATTTTTTATTTTTTCCTAATTTGTAGATGAATGGTTCAGAGAACCGACATGTTGATAAATTAGACACATGTGCAACTCTTGGGTATCTTTATTGAGGAAACGTTTCGCCACACAGTGGCTTCATCAGTCCATACGAAGGAGAAACTTGAAGAACAGGAGGAGAATGAGGTAATCAGTCCCTCAACCTTGAGTCGATGCGTTCAGTTCATCAATCTTGAATAGAATACGGCATATCAGCGGAGAAGCAGCTTATAAACCGTATGGCAGGAGAGGTGCAGCAGTCATAGGTCGTGTCACATTTGTTCAATGTGGAAGTAGGTCGTGCCCATGAATTAGGCAAGCGAAGATCCTGCCTCATGGCCAAATGTAATCCCAGATTCTCTACGTAATGCTTTCATTGAAGAAAACTTCAGTCAAACTCTGAACATTGACTTTAGGAAATCAGCAAGGATTTATGATGATGGAAGTCATCGTTGTTTAAAGTCATCTATGTTTTATAGGAAGCTTGCAAATTCAGAAACTGTGAAAAGATCATGGATGGTATACTCTGAAAGCTCAGGAAAAGTGTACTGTTCAGCATGCAAGCTATTTTCTACCAAAGAAAATACCTTCACACAGGGGTTCAATGACTGGAAAAATTCCAAGCGTTTCGAGGAACATGAAAACAGCACCACTCACATGAGCTGCATTTTAGCCAGTGTATTTCGTGCACAGAGAAAAGGCTTATTGGATTCTCATTTGGAAAATCAAACTGAAAAAGAGCGCACTTATTGGAGAAAAGATCTAGAGAGAGTTGTTGCTGTTGTAAAATTCTTAGCTCTAAGAGGACTTGCTTTCCGTGGAGAAAATGAGGTTTTTGGTTCGGAAAACAATGGCAATTTCCTAGGGATCATAGAACTGTTAGCACAATTCGATCCATTCTTAGTAAATCATGTGTCACGCCTTGGGAATGCAGGAAGAGGCACTGTATCTTACATGTCATCTACTATATGCAATGAATTTATTGAACTGATGACTAACAAGGTCCTCAATAACATCACAGCAGCTGTGAAAACTGCAAAATACTTTGCAATAAGTGTAGATTCAACACCAGATATTTCACAACAGATCAGTTGACATTCATTGTTCGCTTTGTCGACTCCAGTGGTAAGCCTGTAGAGCGCTTTATAAAATTCCTCTTTCAGGCCATGATGGAGAAACAATGATGAATGTAGTACTGGATACTCTGCTTGAACATGCTCTCTCTATTATGGATTGCCGTGGCCAGAGCTACGACAATGCAAGTAACATGTCGTGTAAATATAATGGATTGCAAGCCCGTATCAAGCAAATCAACCCACTTGCTGAATATGTGCCCTGCTCAGCACATTCTCTTAATCTTGTTGGGTCATGTGCTGCGGAGTGTTGTGTCGTTGCAGTTTCATTTTTTGGACTTTTACAAGCACTCTTTAATTTTTTCTCTGCTTTAACGCATCGGTGGAGTATACTCAAGTCAACCATTCATGGAGATGTCATCAAATCATTATCACAAACAAGGTGGTCAGCGCAGCATGATGCAACACATGCTTTGAAAGACAGCTTTGCTGAAATACGTCCTGCTTTGATCCAAATAGCAGAGGATGAAGACCAGACAGCAACTACAAGAAGCGAAGCAGCCAGCTTAGCATCAAAATTGGAAGATTTTGAATTGGCCTTACTCTGTGTGCTTTGGGACTGTATACTGGAACGGTTAAATGCCACGAACAAGACACTTCAGAAAATTGAAATTGAAATGGCTACTTGTGCTAACCTCTATGCAGGCTTAGTGGAATTTGTAAGCTCACTTCGCAATGATGAAGCTTTTGAAATGTTTGAAGAGAAAGCTAATCTGCTGGTGAAAGACTACAGTTACCGGGCTGATCATCAGCGGTCAAGGAAGAGGAAACGCAATTTTGAAGAGCCAGACAATGAAATTGTGTTGCTACCAAGGCAGAAATGTAAGACAGCTACATACTTCGTCATTCTGGATTCACTGATTACAGAATTGGTGAAAAGAAGAGAAATCTACCAGAATCTCAATGACAAGTTTGGATTTCTGTTCAAAATTACTACTGTGTCAGATGCAGAATTGAGAGAAGCTGCATTAAAGTTGCAACAACACCTTTCAGCAGATGTTCAGGACACATTTGTTGAAGAAATAGTTCATTTTTCTGGGTATATGAATCAGATTAAAGCTCCACCTGAAAAATGTGCGCCCTCAGCTGCTTTGAAACATTTAAAAAACGCAGGTATCTCAGAAACCTTCCCTAATGTTGACATAGTGTATCGCCTTTACCTAACACTTCCAGCTACTAACTGTGAAGGAGAACGTTCATTTTCTGTTTTGAAAAGAGTGAAAAACCAGCTCCGTTCAACAATGAGCCAAGACAAATTGTGTAACCTAGCCTTGTTGACCATTGAGTCTGATCTAACAAGAAATATTGATTT